>NC_136485.1:137382351-137487351 GCF_053919585.1 Euprymna scolopes
ATAGGAACGTTGTGCGTGAAAGCGAGTTCGTTGCCGATCGACTCCGAAACGGTTGGCCTGATTTTTATGAAATTTCACATGTATGTACTTTATGTATCTGGCAGTGTTCTTGGATATGTTTAGTATCGGGAGGTCTTCAATAAATATTAATACTCGATAATCGAATAAATCCGGCCAAAGAAGGAACACACAAGTTTGACCAAAGTTAACATATTACACGGCCTAACATCACAAGAGCATTGGAGATGTTTTAATACTAAGGCTGTGACAACAGCATATTCTTTTCGTTGTTTTTACTCTCGAGTATATATCCGACAATTAAACTCAGTTAATCAACCGAGAGCCGCATCACTCTATATAAAAGCATATAAAATATTAACTGATATATACTCGAGAGTCAAAACAATATAAAGAATATGCTGTTATCACAGCCCTATTTATTACCATAAAAACCGAAAGGCCCGGCATATAAAATCAACAGTATGTTCTTTGATATGACAGGGGCGCATTAAAAATGAATGTGTCTATTAAAGCACAATTGAACCATGATACTAGACTTTTTTTCATTTTAAACTTTAATTCAAGCTATTATATATAAAAATAATTTTATAGAGTCAACAGTAGGTTCTCTACAGTGCAATATAGATTATAATGTGTTTTTGGACTAGACTACTGCGGGAGATATAAAGCTTACTCCCGGTGCACGGCGATGGATTCTTTTACTAGAGCACACAATCAATTTATTTGACTGAAAAATAGGCAATTTTACCGGTTTCGATGGCAATAAAATATGGAAGAGTGAAGCATTTGTTTATCATTATTCGATCCCGGGCAATGTCGGGTCTCCCTGCTAGTTTACTTTATAAATTTAGCCCATTAAATGGTGTCAGAAATAACAGGGATAAAACGGGATCCCTGATTGTTTGATATTATAACTACCGACGCATAACATAAGTGGCATAAGTATGAAACGTATTCGTTTAGAATGTTTTATATTAGTTATAACGCAGTATTTCACGCACTAGACATGTAATGATCGCGCTGGGTGTGTTAAATAATGGAATTGAGTCGAAGAATCATGCCAAGGGTCGACAATAAATAACATTAAATATTTTTTTACGCGTTTCTTTACTTATACGCTTTTTTAAATCGTCAAATATATGGAAGACGCAAATTTTATCGATGCATGAAATACTAAATTGATTTCATTTTTGTATTAAATTACAAACAAAATTGAATGCGAACGCAAATCTTAAAAAAGAAAGTTTAAATCTCACTTCTTTTTTCCTGTCAAAATCCGCATGATATTGAGCAGAAATAATAAAATATGATTTATTGTGTACGTAGCAGAAATCCGAAGAATGTACTTGCTTTAGGATCCATAAAGAAATGGGCCACCAGATTTTCAGAAACGAAATGAAGTTAGTACAACAGCTGTTCAATTTAATTATCCACACAATTTATGAAATATGGCGAATAAATATTGAGGACCGTAAAGCGTTCTGTCATAATGGAACCTGCGATATTTATAACGAATCGCCAAGGGCTTGTTTATGAAATGGAAAAAAGATCTAATTCAAATATGAGTACCGTTCGTCTTAATAATATAGAACATATTTGAATGCATTTCAAGTCTCCTCATCTAAAGAGGCAATAACATTACAATATTACAGCGATAATTTAATAACAAAAAAAAACAGACAAACATTTTAAAATTATATCCTAATTTGTTTAAGATATGTAGTACTAGTGGGGGGAGGACGCCCTGCTTGGGTCGAGCGTAAAATACGCTTAAATATATTTTAATTTGTCCAAATTCTGTATATATTATTGATGAATGGTGATTTTAAAAGTAGAAAAAAAAGTATATGGGTGCCATCAGCTAAAATCGAAACCGAAAGCAAAACTGCATTTAAAGGTGGTGACGTTACCACTGTTCCAAAATATTAACTGATTAAATATTCAAAATTAAAAATAAACTAACATGAATATACAAAATGTATAACGATTTTTTTTTAATTTACCCATTTTGACTTTTTAAGAACTATTTTAACGGGCTAAAGACCCATAAAAGAACGGCTCGTAAAATTCCAATCACTCGAGGCCCCTCTGCGACTTCTAGTTTCGGATAAATAGCCTTTTATATATGTAGTATTTCAGTTGTTAGGACTACAGTTCTCATTATCAGTTTTATTTTCACATTTTTTTTTTTTTTGGCGAATGTAACCTTCTTGTGCATCTTGTCGAACTCGTAAATCTGTCTGACGAGCTCAAAGGTTTTGTGTATGTGTGTGTGAAATTCGCGTGAATCCGCGAAAAATTTCGAACGGAGTCCTTTATTAAAGGCACGTTACTTATGACCGGGTAGATGTCTTAAATAATTGGCCATTGTATTGTCCATATGGCCCGCACTGACGATTGAACCTTCAATCTTTAGCAGAGTTTTACTTAGAATTGAATTTTAACAAGTATGTTGTCCGTTACGCTACAGGTCCTTGCAGAGAGTTCTAGTATGCATTTATATTATATATAATATACGGATGCATAGGATTAATTGATATCTATGCCAAACTCAAAATAAATAGGACGATACCCCACACACACACATACACACACACACACACACATATATATATATATATATATATATATATATATATATATATATATATGTACATACACGTAGACACATATATATATAAATATATACATATACAGAGACATATATATGTACATACACAGAGACATATATATATGTGTGTGTGTGTGTGTGTGTGTGTGTGTGTGTGTGTGTGTGTGTGTGTGTGTGTGTGTGTGTGTGTGTGTGTGTGGTCCGATTTTGGGTGAGTTTGGCATAGATATAAACTAATCCTATGAAACGATATATTAAGCTGACAACCCATTTTCTTGTATCATTTGCACCATTATATTTGATATAAATTGTATTTCTCTTTAGTTTCATTCACATTATACTTATTCCGCGATGGATTTTTCATAATACGAATTCATTTGACATTAATTCCTTTCTCAATTTCCGATGACTACGTCCTTAATAAAATAAGTTCTATATTTCTTTTACCAAGTTCTTTTCTCACACGCGAGGGTATTCTCAATCTCTACAAATCAACTATCAGATTACATATACTATATGTACTCTCGTCATATTTGAACTGCTTAATCTCTATTTTCTTTTTTGTGGGTTGTTGATAAAATGCAAAAAAAATGTTTCTGTAACCTTTGTTCTCTGCAATCCCTTTTATCACAGACGTGATGAGGCTCGCCACTCTTTTAATACATTCTATTATAACACGTGGCCCAGGATATGACCTTAAACTATATCCAGTGGTGAGGCCCTAGCTTGCGGGTTTTGGGGAGTGTGGAGCCACCATTTAATTGCCATTGCTCCCAGGTCCACTCTGACCCGGAGTGGTAGTACCTGTTAAGGTCACAACTATGGGTTAAATAGAAACCGACTTGAAAACAACAAATATTCTATTAAAAAATTTTTCTTACGAATCTTTGGATTCGGCATTAAATAACCTGAAAAGGGTTGATATGCCGTAAAAAAACAACCAACCAACCTATTATAACACGTGTTCTTCATAACTGTGTGATCTATACCGTTATTTATTTTTTTCAGCTCATTTAACTCGTTTGTCTTCATTAGTTTACTATTTTGATACCTCATTGTAATACAGCTTCCTAATCCAATAGATTATTTCTAAGAACTGCAGGGCTTTTTGGAACTCCTTTCCTGCTGACTTATTACCTCCTAATAATAGCCTTAGTCTTTTTGTGTCTTTGTGATAACCATGTTTCGTTCTTTTAGTTCCTTATATCAAGTAACTTCGGTCCTTGTCTGCAGCGATTTCCATAAAACAAAATATGGACAATTTTTTCCTTATTTAAATTACTGAATATATTTTATATGTTTTAATTTAAAATCACATGAAGTAAGTGGTTATCGTGAATTAGAGGCCAAATTGAGATATTTTAAATGAAACATTGTACAATGAGATTTTTGTTTATATTACATTTATTTTTTTCGTGTCGGTACAGTCGGTACAAAGAAAAGAAGCTATGAAAGTAGCACGTTTTCGGTGCTTCTCCAATATGTGATCTAGCGAATGGAATTTTGTATATTCCAATATGTGATCTATCCAGTAAGCCTAATACTAGCAAAAATAACCCTAACCATAAACATTACTAGCTAAACCGTTTTTAAGGTTATAGTTAGGGTAAGATAGTTATTAATTTATTTTATTGCGAACTATTATACTTATCGTTCTTAGATGTTGTTTGACAAGGTTTCAGCAAACTATTCCCCTGACCTGATACCAAATTTGTCAAGTTTGGTTCCGTCTTTCAAAAGTTTTAGCGTTACAAACAAACATACATACATACATACATACACACAGATTTTTGTCTTTTATATATATAGATAACTTATTATTATTATTATTATTATTATTATTATTATTATTATTATTATTATTCACAACGTTATCTTCATAACAACAAGACGTGGCTGCTGCCTTTGGCATCAGGATGCCGTTGCCCAGCAACGTCACTCATTTGTAGTTGAATAAATGCCACGTGAAAATCACAGATAAAACAGAATATAAAAAAACACGTAAAAAAAAAGCATGACTCAAAATGCTGGATGAAGATGTGATTGTAATTTACATATGGAATCATAAAACTGCGTCAGGTGGTAACCACGACGGGATAGGAACTCCAAATCTCCTAACTGCATTCTCAGCAATTACTGTCATCCGTAGTTGCTGTCATCTCACCACGTTTTTGGCCAAGTAAGCCGCTGGCCGGCTTTTGGTAGGATTGAAACGGTTATCTTCGGACAATTCCTACCTGGAACCGTCGAGACTCAACGTCTCTATCCACTGCGCCACGAGCCCCGAAGGGCGATCAAAGTTGAATTTTTTGGTCTCAAATCCACGTTTATTTTATTATCTGATCTTCCATTGTCGGGTCCGTACCGAATGGTATATATATATATATATATATATATATATATATATATATATATATATATATATATATATATATTATTTAATTGGATTTTGGATTCATTATTGAGATAAGTACTATTTATTAATTTATTTTATTCTATTTTGGATTATTATCCTCATCTTTCTTAGATGTCGTTTTACGACGTTTCGGCCAACTATTCCTCTGGCCTTCGTCAGGTGGTAAGGGGAATAATAGTCCGCAATAAAATAACTTAATAAATAATATTAATCTCAATAATAAATTCCAATTAAACAATATATATAAGATAGTTATATTTGGGATTATGGTTATTTGTTGTTAGAGTTACTGATAGTCAGTTAATGTAAGGGTTAATAGGCTGCTCATATCGTTGTGTTGGGACAATAAAAGTGGCCGTGTGTGTGATCGTCTAAACGTTCTGCCTATTTGTGGTATGTTCATATTTAATTGTTCATATTGCTTTTGTGTGTGTGTGTGTGTATGTGTGTGTGTGTGTGTGTGTGTGTGGTACATGTTTTTGGACATACCTTCTTCATGCGTCGTTGATCTTCCACCTGGAATTCATCCTGTTCTTGGAGGAGACACTGGACCCTGATTTGGACGAAGATTCATTCACTCCAAGACGATGAACTGGTTTTATAGTTTTTATTCACTTTCCAGGTGTCGATCGCAGAAGGATGGAAAGTGAATCTCTTGCTTGCGTGGTTTACTTCTAGGTCTTATTTTCACACACGTCAGCTCGTCCATTGTCTTCTATGTCCAAACCTAATCTCCTTGATTCCAGCTAACCTGATCACGTGACTCGCACGCAAATCTGTTCAGCTGACTCTCACTTCCGGTAAACGTGTCTGCAATATAATTTACACACATCCCTCTATTTCTCGATCCATTTCCTAACAATACCTGCGAATAAAATATCTAGGTATATCATATATTGGAGGAGAAAAAAAATTAGATCACAGACTGAAAGATTGCCCAGTTTTCCTGCATCTGGTGACCTCTATAAGGAAGCTTTGTGATGTTTACGTAAATCCACACAAACTGGGTTTACATTTAATTGCGCTACGGATATCAGTTATTTCTTCAATTGAGGTTACAACATTACACGTATATTCAGCTTGACGATTTCTATCCAACTCACGAATAAAAGCGTGGCGACAGTTCACCGGAAGTACCTACCATTCGGTGTTCTGATTGGATAATGTACCAATCACTCCTTCACAAAAGAAGATAATCCATCTTGCGTTGAACTGACACAGTTCTATGAGAAATATGACTATACTTACCTCTACAAGTGACCAAAATGTGATGATTTTGATAAACTCGGTTGCATATTAATTATGATTTGGGGCTAAACTATATAATGGCTGGCACGGAGAGTTATTCATAAGCCGGAAGTACCTATGCTTCTAAAATCATAAAAATCTGATAAATAACTACAAACTGTGGGACTTAGTAAAATTGGCTTCGTAAATCGATTAGACTTTTCTTTTTCTTCCGCTTAAGTTCCATGCACACACCACCACCGCCCTCTCTATCGCCTTACCTCCAATACGCCGAACGCCTTTCTCTTCGAATTGAATGCAGTCAGTAAATTCATCGAAATGGATTTTCCGTTATTGCTTCCTTTTCGTTCCATTACGGAAGTCCGATTTCAAGTGGCTTCGCAGCAGTTAGCCTTTTTCCTTATTCGACGCAACTAAACAATAATGCATCCCCCCCCCTTTTTGGCGTCCGCCATTTGCATTCTTCTGCTTCTTTTTCTTCTCTTCTACTATTTCTTCTTTTTCTTATATCTCTTTTCTTCTTCTTCTTCTTTTTCTTCTTTCCTTTTTACGTCTTCCTTTTCTTTTTCTGCTATTACGATTTCTATTTTCTAGTATTATTGCTGTTATTATCATTATACTACTACTAATATTACAGTTAATACGTTTTTCTTCTACTAATATTAATATTACTATTTTTTTTCTTTTCTCCTTTTACTTCTACCATTAATTGTTGTTCTTTTTCTTTCCCTTCTTGTTTCTTCTAATAATACTTCGACTACTACTTCTTTTTATTTTATTTCTTCTTCCTATTAATATTATTATTTCTATTTGTTGTTGTTTTTCTTCTTATTTTTTCTACTTCTTCTTCTTCTTCTTCTTCTTATTATTATTATTGTGATTATTATGATTACGCATTACAATTAATACTTCTTTTTCTTTGATTACCATTATTATCATGATTACTTTTTCTTTTCCTCTTTTTACTTCTTCTTCAATTAATCGTTATCCTTTTCTATTTTTTTCCATTTTCTTCTTAAACTTCTACTTTCTCTTATTACAATTATTATATTGTTATACTACAAGTATTAATATTATTACTGTTTCTTTTTCTTTTTCTAATATGATTATGACTAATATTTATTTTTTTTTCTACTTCTTCATTTTATTGATCCACAGATTTATAGGTTTTCAGTGGCGTCCGTGCTTCTGTTCTTCCGTGCTTCCGTGCGTCCATCTGTGCGTCCGTTATTCCGGAGGACTTACAGATAACCGTCCATTAGTTTTTCCTGAAATTTTACCACAATTTTTATTTTATTAAATAGATGTGCACAATAAAAAAATGTTTTTTTGCGAAAATTCCTGTTGCGTCCCCGGGCGCTCAAAGAGGTCAAAAAATGCCCCAAAATGGCAAAAGATTACACGTTTTGCCTCATAAATTTTTAGCCATCCATTTGATTTTTTTCTCAATCTTGGCCAAAATGTGGAGCCTATTTTCTTAATATAAATTTAGTATGGGTGACCCTGGCAAAATTCTGGTTCGCGTCCCCGGGGACTTTCAGTGCTAAAAACGCGCCTTTTGTGGCTCTTTATTCTGAACAAAAACTTGATATGTCTGACTATGCAGTGGTTTTTCACGGTAGTCAACTCAAATATACATGTGTTAAGGCCTAAAACTGAACCGTTATCCATTTACACTGGGATTCGGCGTTCCCAGGGGCTCAAAAGAGGTCAATAATGCCCCCAAATCGACAAAAATGGCACTTTTAGCCCCATAGCGTTTGATCCATCCATTAGATTTTCCTGAAACTATGCCAAAATGTGGCAACGTTGGCTCTTCATACTTCTTACATTCATGATTTCTTCACTATTTTTTTTTTTTTTTTTTTTGTGGCGTCATCTCACATGCAGCACCAGAGAGGGACTACGCACGGACGGCTTGTTATTATCGTTATTGCTGGTACTGCGTTTACTATTTTTTCTTCTACTTGTTGTTCTACTCTTACTACTACTACTTCTTCTTCTTCTTTATTTATTTCTTTTTATAGTGTTTCTACAACAGATACACTTTTTATTTTTTTTATTTTATTATTATTGTTATTATTTTACTGACAGTAGTACTACGATTACTATTTCTTTTTCTTCTTCTTCCCCAATTACTTTTACTACCATTAATTTTCTGTACTTGTTTCTTGTATCCCTCCCTACTCTATTTCCTTCTTTCCTTCTTTCTTTTTGATATTCATTTATCATCTCTAATCATTTTTTCATTTTTCCTCTTCGCCTCTTTCTCCGTATCACTCTTAGTTTATTACATTCTTTGTTTCATTCACTATTTTTGTCTCTGTTTATACGAATTCTTAATTTATTTCCTCAATGATTACTAGGGCTATGACAACAGCATATTATTTTCATTGTTTTGACTCTCGAGTATATATCCGACACAGTCAGACACAGTTAATCAACCGAGAACATCACTCTATATAAAAGCATATAATATATCAACGGATACACACTCGAGAGTCAAAACAATGAAAAGAATATGCTGTTGTCCTAGCCCTACTCATCACTCCAGTATCTATTCTTACTGTCTTTACGAGGTATGGGGCACCTTCTCCAAGTGATTTTATTTCAGGAAACAGCACAAAGCTGGATACTCCAGCAGACAAAGAGAATTCTTGTTCTGGAATTCAGTAAAACCAAGAAGCAATAAGAAAGGTAAACTATAACATATTTAAATGGTTAATTATGTTCTCGACTTTTTTTTCTAATTCAGTGTTTGAGAGATGAGCAAAACTTTAATAGAATATTCGAATATCTATTTATCTCATACTGAGATCAAGTGTTAGCCCCAAGAAACGGGGCCCCTTGATTTCTGAGAACTTCGCCTGAAGTAAAATGAAACACAGATATTAAAGCCAATTCACCAATGTTTTTTTTATGGAGATTTTTCATATATACTTCTACAACACAGAATACATGTTAAAATATTCTTTGGTTCTGTGATTGAATAATGTTTTCGTTGTGGCTCGCAAATGTTACTAAGAAAGACTCGGACACGGATATAGTTTAGAAAAAAGGTATTTGTATTTACAACAACATAGAATACATAGAAAACAAGAGTTGTTATACTTGCCGTACTACGACTCACTCAGTGATATTTTTCGATATTTTTATACCGTTAGAAGAGTTCATATATTGTGTACTAGCCTGGGTGCCTGGCGTTGCCCGGGTGTTTGGAGGTGTGTGTTTAACAAAAAACAGTGGTAATAGGCAGGCAGACTCGAAACCATACTGTGAAGGAGGAAAAGAACGTGGAAAAAACGTGACGTGTTTGCTGTTGCGTCCATCGTCAAACTGGAATTGACATGGGTTTAAATTAAGCCTTGACAATCGATAAGAGGGGATAACTTTCGAAATGCGTTCTTTTATGGATCTTTAGCTGGTTAAAATAGTTTTTATAGAGTTAAGTAGGGCCAAGAGTGGAAGAATCGTTCATATTTTTTTATTTTAATCAATTCATATGCGTGTTCGTGTTATTACAATAGTAGTGTCACCTCCTTTAAATATTACAGTTTTGCTTTCGGTTTCGATTCTAGCTGATGGTACCCAAATACTTTTTATTTTTACTTTTAAAATCAAGACTCTATCATAAAAGATACGAAATTTGGACAAATCAAAATATCATATTTAAGCGTATTTTACGACCGGGCAAAGCCAGGTACTACCCCTGCTAGTACCAATTACATATAGTCGCAGTCAAAATATGTATGTACACATGTAGCCATAATATTTATATAAATAAAGTATATTAAGATAAAACTCTACTTGTTATTTGCAACTATTACATAAGCACATTAGTTTCATATAAGATTAACTCATGAATACCAAATTCGAAAATACTATATATATATAAATATATATATATATATGTATATATATATATATATATATATATATACTTTTCCTTTTCCCACGCATACCCCTATTACCCCTATACATATCTCCTTTGGTGTTTCACTTCATTCAATACCTATTAGATTATGTCAGATGTGTCCACGGTCCCCTTCACCTGTACTTCGGACCGCCACAAACCAGATAAGAGAGAATCTATGACCGATCTTATTGTACATATTCACATCCTCGACTTTGCTATACAACAACTGACCCGTACATTTCTTTACCGAATTGAAGTCCTCGACTTATAAAAGAGGACACGGATTTATAACTGACGATAGAGACGACACGAAGACTGGAATTGCTGGCAGATACAGAGAAGGAAATTGAATTGCACAGCATTTGTTTCTTACGATACGGACAAATGAATGACGTACTCTATAAGTGTAACCTTCGGCAAGCGGATTATTGTGCAGATATTGGCATAGGTGTTGTTGCCACTTGGTTTCTTTGTTTGAGTAGTTTATGGATATCAGACCATGAATATATTAAATAGTAAAACATGATAATTCAATTTACGACAACACATACTGGTTCATAGTCTGCCACAAGGAAACATTGTCGAGTTCCCAGCGCGAAGTGCGTCGAGTGTCAATGCTGTTATCCCGATTGCGCATTTAACAAATTCCTAAATTTCCTAAACGATCACCTTGAAAATTATTCTATATTAGCAGATCTCTCTCCCTCTCTCTCTCCTCTCTCTCTCTCTCATATATATATATATATAATTTGGCGATTAGAACACGAGTCTAAAGAGCAGAGTATATTTTAATGTATAAGTGCATTTAATAATACCATCAAAAGAAAAGTAAAGAAAACAATGCTCGTTGTAATGTAGATATATAATAAGCTCGATATGCATGTACATCCCAGAACTATATATATATATATATATATATATATATATATATATATATATATATATATATATATATATATATATATATGAACAAATGATTAATAAAATATGTTAAAAGACATCTTGGAATTTACCCAGTGGATTGAAATTTTAAATTCGACCGTTTTGGATTTTACCATTTTTGGATTTTTACCCTTCACCGGACTATCCATTCATGTGAAATCTTTTTATTATTTTTCTTTTGCCTCCTGTTCCCCTTACCCTACCCTTTTTTTAACCAAGTAAGATCTTTGACTTACTTGTAGTTTCATTAAATACTTTTATATGCAAAATCCGATCCTGCATTTTGCTAAGTCCTGCCCTCTGATGAGAAGGAGAGTATTTCTTCGAAACTCCGCGGATTAAGGACCATCCACTTATCTTGTGCTTCCTTTTTTAAAATTAAATATGTTTTTAACTCTTTTTCAAGATGTCTTTTAACATATTTTATTAATCATTTGTTCATATTATAAGCTCTATTTCCTTTTCGGTTATATTGAGCTTTTTATATCTGGCTGAGTTTATTTTACTTGTAAATATTAACTCTTTAATATTTATATATTTTAAGTTTACCATTTTGATTACCTTAGTAAACTTATTGTAACTTTTATTTTATATAGATATATATATACTAGCTGTACCCTGCCACGCGTTGCTGTGGCTCAATTTGGTGTAATGCATATTTCTTATATTGTTAGTACAGCAATTCACTCCAAAAGTGTAAAAAAAATGCAAAAATGGGAAAAAAACGGTACTCTTGCAGAATCTGACCAGGATCCTTGGGAGTTTCCATCAATCGTGGCTTAGGCTCGACCAGCAGTCAATTAATATTTTGTTGAAGGGGGGGGGTACTATACACAGGTTCGAAAATTGTCCAAAAACAAATAAATGTAAGCAAAGGTAAGGTAAGTTACATTTCTACATAACTGGATAATTTGTTTGTTTTTATTTAATGTTTTTGTATTAAATAAAAACAAACAAATTATCCAGTTATGTAGAAATGTAAACTACCTTACCTTTAATCAGTTCGGAAAAGCACATATTGTTTATCAATGTATTTGAAAAAGAAAAATGGTCGTGGATAAACCAGTTTGGTAGAAAAGTAACTGATTTTGCCTTTGATAATATTTGCTATACATTTGTTCTTTGGCAACTTTCTCGAATCTATGTGTACAGTAATACAAACTAAAAAAAAATATATATCCAGTTAGGTAGAAAAGTAACTTATCCTGCCTTTGAGGTCCACCTACACAATTTGTTTTAAAATTACTACTTTTAAACATTTTCGACGATGCTGATTAAGAAAATCGTATTTACAGTTTGCAGAGGAAAGTAGTTTTCGAGACATAAAAACCTGTGCTATGCACTATAATTCACTGGCGGCTACGAATAAACACCCCCAATCTCCCAATAAGAACGGATTTCAGAACAAATAACGCCTACCCACCTATGTTAAAAATTATGGCGGTAGACCTAAAGTAAAAATTTACCTTTTTTTTTTAATAAATTGTTAGTTTAAAGCACAACGCTGTTATGTACAACGGTTTTAATAAATGAAAAATCATTCATATTTTCTTATATAAAAACAACTCCGAAAAAAAAGCGTACTTTCAAGTTTGGTAGAATTAGTTTTATCGAAAAAAAAAACAAAAAAAAACATTTTTTACTTCTGCTTTATTTCTTAAATATAACAATTTCTGTTTTACGCTATTAACGAACGTAAATTTCACGGTGTCTGTTTTTTTTTTTGTTGTTTGTTTTTTTTTTTTTTGGTATTTTGTTACATTAGGTCCACCACCACGATTTAAAGGTTTTCTACGATTCTGAATAAGAAATGCATATTTACAATTTGCAGAGGCAAGTAATTTTCGAGATATAAAGACCTGTGCTATGCACTATAATTCACTGGCGGCCATTAATAAACACCCCAACCTCCCAATATTAAGAACGGCTTTTGAAATCAAAACAGAAATCTCCCCATGTTAAGAACAGCTTTCGAAATAAACACCCTCAATATTCCCATGTTAAGAATGGCCTTCAGAATAAACACCCCTAACCTCCCCATGTAAAAAACGGCTTTTGGAATAAACACCCCCATCCTCCCCATGTTAAGAACAGCTTTCAGAATAAACAACGCCTACCCACCCCTGTTAAAAATTTTGGAGGTAGAGCTAAAGTAAAAGTTTTTGTTTTTTTTTAATAAATTGTTAGTTTAAAGCACAACGCTACCACGGTTTTAATAAAGGAACATTTCCTTATATAAAACAACTCGGGAAAAAAACGTACTTCTTAGTTTGTTAAAATAAGTTTTATCGAAAAAAAAGAAAAAAACATTTTTACTTATGCTTTATTTCTTAAATGTAGCAACAATTGTTTTATCAAAAAAAAAATAACAATTTTTTACTTATGCTTTATTTCTTAAATGTAACAACAATTGTTAGTTTAAAGCACAACGCTAATGTGTACAACGGTTTTAATAAACGAAAAGCATTCATAAAAAAATCTCGGAAAAAGTTTACTTTGAAGTTGTTAAAATAAGTTGTATCGAAAAAAACATTTTTACATAGGCTTTATTTCTTAAATGTCTCAGTTTGTGTTTTACGCTTTTAACGATTGAAAAAAACGTTTTCTTTTTATGCGCACGTGTAGTCAGAATCGTTATTTTTCGTCATTTCAAAGAAAACACCACTACAGCTTTATTTTAAAACTTTTATTGAAAAAATCAATTCAGGTAATTTGATTATGTAGTAGAGCTGACATTTATTCAATATAGCCGCATTCAGCCTCAATCACCGATTCGATAGGGTCCGAAACTAGGAGCATGCCTTTTCCACAAGCTCCGGCGGGAGCTCGACGAATACTCGGTGGATGGCGGCGAGCAGGCTGGCTTTAGTGTAGTGGGAGGTTATGTTGGTGATGCTCTCGACGTATGACCAAAACGAAGTAGTTCAGCGGGTTCAGGAATTTAAATTTAAAAAATAGGGAATGCTTTTTTATACTTATCGATTAAACATATAATTCGGAAGTCATCAACTCGTTGACCACGCATTTCTACCGGAAATAAAATGACGAAAATAGTTCCGCATTACGAAAAATAGTTTTATTTTATTTAATATTAATTTCTGTGTTATTATTTTAACGATTAAAAAAAAGTTTGTTAAAGTCAAAATCGTATTTGATATTAATTTCTGTGTTACTATTTTAACGATTTTTTTTTTTAAATGTGTTATAGTACGAATCGTTATTTTTAGTTATTTCAAAATGGTAAACCGGAAGTATTTACTCTAATCGGCTGAAATCGGAAATTTTTCAGTCGAATAAAAGTGTTTTTGATCAGGTAATATTTACTTTTTAATATTTAGAAAAAGGGATTGTAAACTTTTAGTTTATCGATTTTGAATAAACCAAACGTTCCATGTATATATATATATATATATATATATATATATATATATATATATATATATGACTCTCTCCCCCTATATATGTATAATTAAATTTGACAATATATTTATGCTAATTAAGCTCTTTTTATGTATTTATCACTTTTAGAATAAATACTGAAAACTAATATACATATATATGTATATATATATATTACTTTATAATATTATATACGTATATATGAAACAAAATTATACGATATATATGCATAATTATGATAAAATTATGGAAATAATAATGTGACATAATAGAGAATTGAAAAAGAAATAACAAGAGTATTTATATATTTATCAATCTTTCCTTTCAAAACTTTTTATAAAATATTCTGCTTTGTCACACACATATACACACACGTATATATATATATATATATATATATATATATATATATATATATATATATATATATATATATATATATTAAAAAGTCTTTTTTTGAAATATCGTTACTTTCAATGTATACGGTTTTCATTTAACGGGTTTAGATTGTTATGTTAAAAGACTAATCACCGTAAATTAGTTTAGCTCAATGTATCTATTTAATAGATGCAGAGCATATATAGTGCAAAACTTTGTTGAAATTCAAAGACTTGCTTTTTTCGTTTTTATAACTTTTGTTTATTTTCTCCTGGATTTTTTTATTACATCTATTTCGCTAGTGGGAAGGCAATTTTACGATTTATGTGTCCATAAAAATATCCTGTCGTCACCAACTCGTCAGATGATTTTTCCATTTGATGTTACCAACAAAATTTGATGTTTTTACATGATAAACGTGATATTTGGGGAAAAAATTCCAACGCTACGCTGCCACATGTCAGCAATCTTGGGTGTTAAAAAGAAAAAGTAAGTCTTTGAATTTCAACAAATTTTTGCTCTATATATATATATATATATATATGTATATATATATGTGTGTGTGTGTGTGTGTGTGTGTGTGTGTGTGTGTGTGTGTGTGTGTGTGTGTGTGTGTGTGTGTGTGTGATTGTCTGTGTCTGTGTATATATAAGGCGATAGAAAGGTAAAATCCAGAAAAATATGGTAATCCAATTGGAACGTGTATGTTACACTTTAACCGTGTTGTTAACTTTTACTCACTCTGATCCACACGTTGTCTGGTACCATCGCATGCACAAACAAACAAGAAAGGACAGTTAAAATGTACGACTGAGCATTTTTTTCTAGGTGAATACAAAAAGCATTTATTTCAGTCATTTCTGCTGTGTTTCAAAATACCACTCACGCCTTACGAGACGCTCTATTACGCACGGTTCTTTGTTGTCGCTTGCCTTACCCCTTTTTCGACCATGCGGCGCATTTTCTCTCTTTCTCTCTCGCCGCCCAAAAGCCAAAACACGCCCGATCACATATTTTGCTCGACCACGTGCTTTATTTTTATTTCTCATTCCCTCCTTCTTTTCCCTGACACTAGCGTGTGCACACTTGCTAATTTGCATATGTGCTAAGACAGCTGCTGCGTCTACTATTTTCATTAGTCAACTATCCTACAGCTGCTGATGATTTTTTCACACACGTGCCATACTAGCGCGTATGTTACACAATTACAGAAGACAATTGTTTTTTAAGTAAAATATCCTGATCACTATTATTTGCTTTTCTGTTCATTTAGACACGTGTGTAAATCTATGATACATTGGTTGTTTATTTTTCAAATTATTATAAAATGATATAACTTTTAAAAATATAGGCAAAAGTTCTATTTAACATTTATAAGATTTTGTTGTAATCTGAAACGGATTTTTACTGAATCGTGCTGAACTGCGAAAAATGTGTTTAATATTGGCATTATATATTAAACACACACACACACACACACATATATATATATATATATATATATGTTTGTGTGTGTGTTTGTGTGTGTGTTTTTGTGTGGATGTGTGTGTGGATGTGTGCGTGTGTGTGATTACTTAATTTAATTACATAAATTAATATACGAAGATATAATTTTATGGGTAAATTTTTAAGTATTTACTTCAACAGTGCTCAATACATAGGTAGAGCTAGGTAGTAAGTTATTAAAATATATATCGCAATTAAACTAGACAGAATATACCGTGTTTCAATCTCCTGAGAACTCTTAAGGCTTAGGCGAAATGTTGTGGTTGTCGTGCGTTTATATATAAGCACATGCTATTGGGTTTTTTGTTAGCCTATCAGCTTTCTAGATGCCACCGCACCCATCCTATCAGCCAATGGGGAGGTACTTACAGGACAAAGGCACAGTTGGCCTTCGGTTCACCCCTTCTGTGTGTGTGTTGTAGTAAGCTAGTCTACTTTCAGCCTAGGTGTAGTTAGATATGTTATTTTGTGTGTGCGTGTGTTTTTCTATATTTTGGATATTATGTTAGTTTCATACACACACACACATACATATATATATATATATATATATATATATATATATATATATATATATATATATATATATATATACTTATTTATTCTATTCATATATTTGTTTATTTTATTATATCCTTTATTTTATTTATTTATTTTCTATTGTTAGTGTCAATTTCAAAATTTATTTTGTATCACTATCCTAGAGTTCCATGTAGACTGCAATGTATTGCGAACCACGTCACTTCGGGGAAGAATGTACCGCTTCCTCCCGTGGCATGAACAAGGTTTAATCGATTTAATTGAAAAATGAAGTATTGAAAGTGTGATATATTTGTTGATCATGATTCGATCCCGAGTAACGTTGGGATTCTCTGCAAGTATATATATATATATATATATATATATATATATATACTTGCAGAGAATTATATATATACATGCATATATATATATATATATATATATATATATATTATTCAAACACTACCGTGTTTAAATATATGGTTTAGTGTTAGTTTTACTCATTTAGAACTGCTTTAAAGCTTCACCGTTCACTCATTTTGCGAGCAAATTTCAAACAATTTCATAGTTCATAGGTCACCATATCAGTTATATTTTGAAAAAAAAATCATCAATTTTCATTCAGTAAAACAAAAGTTATAATAAAGTTATTGTGTTCAAAAATGCTCAGAATGTGTAACGAACGTAGCTACATTTTTTTTAATTGGCTGTTAGTTACCATAGCAACCAAATCTGTTCGCTACTTCAAATTGGCTACGAACAACGAAGATGATGACGTAACCAACTGTCGCTAATAATTCACCGCTGTTCCGATCTGTCGCTCAGCTATACTGTTGCTAGTAATCCACATATAACAAGTGAAACAAAGATAAAATATTATTTCAAAGCAAAGTCTGGAAAAATCATGGATTACATAGAAAAATGCGAGCGTGAAAATGAATATGGTTAAGATTAAACATGGAAATTAAAAAGACTAGGGTTAAAACTGGAAAAGAAAAAGACAAAACATTCTAGTAAAAATATAATAAATGTATAACTTAAAATATTGCAGTATTAATTAAGAATGGATTATATAATGTTAAAGTGAATTTTCGAAAACATTCTTGATGCTGAAAGAGTTATAAATTTGTGTATATTCTTTCTACTAGAATACCTTGTCTTTTTCTTTTTCAATTTTAAAAACTAGACCTTTTACTTTTCCATGTTTAATCTTAGCCATATTACATTTTTCTAAGTAATATATGTTTGTGTGTATATTTGTATGCGTGCGTATGTGCATCTTAAATCCTGATCAATCTGTATCAATTCTAAGATAAGGAATTCAATCAGTGGGCAATGCTCTAATGTATATACTTATCTGGAAACTACTGCATAAATCAACCATTAACATTTCTTCCCCATTCCAAGTGAAGAAAAAGAATTACTACTTAGTCTAAAATCGTCTTACTTGGAGAGGAGCGTGTAACAAGTGTTCACCTAAGATTGTCTCTTTGGGAAATGTACAAGGGACGTAACTCTACTCTCCAAGTCTCTTTAATTCAAGCGAAATGTAATGAGTTATTTCCCTTCTAATCTGTTCTCTAGATTAAAATCAGTCTTATCTAACAAAATCCAATCGCTATAATGATTTGACGTGCTTTTATTCGTTCGAAAGAAGTACCTTACAAGTAAATTTTTTTCTGATGAAACAGGCAAGTCATCTATATGTAAATTACTAAGGTTTTGTAATCGCATTCAAAGATCGGCGAAATGTCCATAGATTTCAGACTCTTCATCGCTTTGAAGACAAGTAATTACTTATACTTTCCATCTTACTAAATAGATCAGTGTGTTTTGAGGATTAAGGTCGGCACTAATATTTAAGGTATTATGAATGCAGTGTATTTTTATTGCCGATATTAATTATACTGTATCACTCGAAAAAGGTGTCTTCGTGACAATATTATTTGAGGGAAGATTTCACTGTCTTCTCATAAATGATGCCTAGTACTTCCAAATGGTCACCCATCTGATTTTAGCCAGACTCAGATTCTCTTATCTTCGGCGATCTAACAGGGATTGGAAAGTCGGCGTAATGATATTCTTCTGCAGTTTTAATACACTATTCTATTTGTCTTCCTATTTCTATAAATGAAGTGCTATTTTTAAAGGTGCGGACTTCATTTCGATTTTTATATGTAGGCATGAAACTTAGTCAAAGCAGATTGCTATATTTCGCCTCTCTTAAAATTAATCGCAGCACAAAATGCACTAAACTTTGGGGCAAAAATGTAACAGGAAATAAGATCACATCGTCAACACCGATCAATGAAAGAAATTGATTGCTGGCATATAAATAAGGCATTTGCAATTGAATTGCTGGCGAGGAAAGTCATTCCAAATAGATTCATCGCTTTTCTGTTCCCTTTGTAGCACAAAGATCAAGTAAGAAATCACTACTGATCTACATTCTATACACACGGGCGACTCATACATACAAACTAGATGAAGCTAATTTCCAAAAAAAAAGATGGAAAAAATTAACAGTTGTTCATAAATTTGCGTGATTATCCTATATTTTCTTTTTGATTATCATCATTTTATGATTAACTTTTCATTCTTTGTAACTAAGATTAAATTTGCATCGGCGATTATTTCTACAGTGAATCGAGCCGGATACACGTACGTTGACTTTTATTATATAGTCAATCTGAATATTTGTTGAAATAATATTTAGCTTATGTGAACACTTTTACAACGGCTTAACGGATTATTTGTTAGAAGAACATTAATATAATTTTAATCGACTTCATAAAAACAATATATATGCCGCTCCCCATATGGGGGTTACCAAATTGGTTAAAGGTAAAATTATTCCTAACTCGCATTTTGGTAAAAATGCACTTTCATAAATAACTGAATTCGTTCAAAACGCATCGCAAAAACAACTACGTAAATCGCGATATATCCGAACAGTCGTGCGAGGTGGACGAGTTGAAAGCGTTTAGGCTTCTTACCATGAGGTCCAGATTTCGAGTCTCGTTAGTTTCAGCCACTCTGATGAGTCATAGACGACGAAATATGCGTCAGTGGGTAGTTAGATTTTAAAAACAATATATATGCCGCTCCCATTGGGGGTACTAAATTGGTTAAAAGAAAAATTATCCCCAACTCGCATTTAGGTCAAAATGCACTTTCGTAAATAATTGAATTCATTCAAAGCGTATCGCAAAAACAAATTATATATATATATATATATATATTAATTACCTCTCTTTGTTCTCTTTTTTCACTTCAGTAAGTAAGGCTGTGACAACAGCATATTCTTTTCATTGTTTTGACTCTTGAGTATATATCCGTTAATATCTTATATGTTTTTATATAGACTGATGTGGTTCTCGGTTAATTAGCGAAGACTAACAGTGTCAGATATATACTCGAGGGTCAAAAGAATGTAAAGAATATGCTGTTGTCACAGCCCTAGTTATAAGATATCAAGGGGTCTCAAGCCTGGGTCTAACACTTATTTTCCTTATCATAAACATAGGTATATAAGTGTTTATTTAAGGTTCTTCCTTCATCCTAATGCATTAGTTCGTAAAGCAGTTAAGTACATTATTTTTCCTTACCCAATAGACCACTTAAATATAATATTTAATTTACTTCTAGGCCAAGATTTTTTAGACACGGAGTCAAGCGGGTTTGGCGTGGGTATTTCTGCAGGAAGAACTGGATTCGAACTTGAGCCAACCATGTTTTTTAGCCCGTGTCCCTAAATACTTAGCCATGATCACCACCACTCTAATAAAAAGAATATTTTATTTACCTAGAGGTTACGCACGGGAGGTTTGACGAAAAGATCCCTGTGGAACAAAGCCGAGTCGAAATTGATGCACACAATATTTCAGTCTACGTCTGTAACCCCTCAGTCACCATGATTTCCTATTTCATATTATTCTTCTTTTAGTTCCTTTTTTGTGTGTGGCCGAATTCAAAGCAAATAATTAATCTGGTCTGGTGTAGTACCCATGTTATCGATGTTTTTTCATAGTAGCATCATGAAGGTCAAAGTGCGCCATCCCTCGTATGATCCAGTGTGTATCCATGCAAAGCGATTTCAAATACTACGGAGGTTGTATTAAAATGGAAGCTGTGTTTTTTTTTAACTCAAAACGTTGAAGAGCTGTAAAGATGGGAGTGAAACCATTAAAACGAGCGAGATTTTGTACTCCAGAATGTATTGTTCTACATAATCACAACCGGAAGCCGCTCAGGGATAAGGGTTATTGCAAGTACATTACGTTAGTGTGGAGATTTGATGAAGTGTTTACTTAAGGGGGCGGTTCATTAGGAATTTGTTAACGTTGGACTTGAAGACGTCCAAGTTGTTGTCCGGTGGGAAGCAGGCAGACGGAACAGAGTTCCACAGGCGTGCAGTTTTAAGAAAGAAGCTTTGTTCATGGAATCCGCGTTTTGATTTAGGCACAGATATAGAGTGGGGGAAATTTTTCACAGTGGATTCAGCTAGACGGGTGTTTTTCATGAAAGATTGGCGAGGGGGGGCCAGAGATTGGAGTTCAGACGAGCACCTGCCATGGAAATAGCGATAAAACAAGGATAGGCTCGCAACGTCTCTTCTCTGGGAGAGAGGTTGCAGGGTAGAGAAAAGGGCATCCCCCACTAAGCCACGAAGTCTATTTTGTACTCTGTCAAGGCAGGATAGGCTGTTTTTAGCAGCTCCTGCCCAGATATGGCAACAGTATTCCATCCTTGGACGTACTTGGCTTTTATATAGATAGAGAATTGCATCAGTAGTGAGATATCTCTGGAGCGGTAGAAGGATCCCACCATCTTTTCAGCGACCTTGGCAACAGACTTGATGTATGTGTTCCATTTCAGATCAGGAGTAAAGGTCAAACCCAGAAGCTTGTCAAAACACGGGGCCTCACCCAGACGAGAGCCATCCATCACAATTGATGCCAGATGGGGATCAGAGCGTTGATGATTTAAGGATAGGAGTTTGGTTTTTGATGCATTAAAGGTAACCAGCCACATCTTCCCCCACTGAACCACGCGCTCGAGATCAGAGGAGAGAGAATCAGAAAGAACTTTGTCATTTACAGCCTTTGATGTGTTGCCGTAGATGGTCGTGTCATCAGCATAAATGTCAACGAATGATTTAAGTATGTGTTTAGGGAGGTCATTGGTGTAGATCAGGAAGAGAGTTGGGCCAAGGATTGACCCCTGAGGGACTCCAGCATTTATATTGCAGGCCTCCGATTTTTGTCCATCTACCACCACTTTTATGAGCCTATCGGAGAGAAATGATTTAATAATTGAGAAAACATTTCCAGTTATACCGTAGCTGGAAATCTTGTGAAGTAGACCCTTATGCCATACCTTGTCGAAAGCCTTTGATATGTCAAGAGCAATTGCCCTAGAAAGGAAGCCTTTGTCAAGAGATTCACTAATCCTGTGGGATATAGACGTCAGCACATCTGCGGTAGATCTTGCAGAGCGGAAACCATATTGTGTGTCACTAAGAAGGTTATTCCTGCTGAGGTGGTTGACTATTTCTCTATTTAAAATGGATTCCAGCAACTTACTCATAACACACAGGAGACTTATTGGTCTGTACTGAGAGGGAGATGACTTATTACCTGAATTCTTAAATACAAGGCAAACTAATGAGGTCTTCCAGGGAGTCGGAAAGCACTTCTCCTTAAGGCAGCGCTTAAATAGTTTCGTAAGTATGGGAGCAAGTTCTGGTTGAAGCTTTTTTAACACTATAATTGGGATGCCATCAGGGCCAGTTGCTTTACTGGAATCTAGGTTCTTGATTAGCTTGGCGACCTCATGCACGGATATCTGTATGTTACCTAACTGTTCTGTGTTATAGGAGGAAATACGGGGAGTTGATGGCCTTCGTCGCATAGGGTAGAATTAGCTGCAAAGTTCTTTGCAAATAGTTTGGCCTTGCCTGGCGCTGACGAGATAACCTCTGGTCCATTGATAATTGTTGGGATAGATCGCACATTTCTGTTCAGGATCCTATTTGTTATTTGCCAAAACTGGTGGGAACCAAGCCGCTGATCAGATACCTTGGATTTAACAGACTGGGCATATAGCTCTCTTGCATTTTTTATTACTCTTTTACAGTGGTTGCTGGCAGTCCTGAAAGCAGTTTTAGTCTCAGTGCATCTATTACGTTGGTAGCTATGGAAAAAGTGATTTCTGTGCGCGATAGCAGCAGCACATTCTGGGGAGAATCATGGCTGGCTGTTAGGTTTTCTTTTTGAATTTTTTAGATGGTATGAATTGGTCTATGCCTACAATTAACCATTCGGTCATATCTGATACTATAGAGGACACTTCCTTTTTACTTGTAGAGCGAAGTATCCCCATGCCAGGATAGCGTGACAAAGCTTTATACAGAGAAAGCGAAGACACTTGAGGATAGTGTCTAGCTGGGATTCAAACTCTCTTTATTTGAATGCATAACAATCTGTCCTACTCGAAACTGTCATAGAAAGAATTGAATAAAGATTCTTATAGTTATATCATTATGTTATCTCCATCCGTAATCACCAAAACGTGATTGTTAATCCTGCCGTTTGTCACACGTACAATATTGATTTGAGGAGGAGAGAATCCAAGATGGCGTGCGATGTGACTTAATATTTATGAAACGTTCCACCGATGGGCTGCTAGTAAGCAATGGTCTCTAAAAGTTGTCGAAAGTGAATTATTATAGTATCAACATGAACGATTTCGCTGCCACGATTTTTAAATACTATCCTAAAATGCAGGTACTCGTAAAATTAACAACAATGTATATATATATAAAGTAGTAGTGTTCGTGGACAACTCCCCATGGTCAAAGAAATTTTCAACTTTTCAAGCTATGATCTGTTTTCAATTAAGTTTTAAGTATTGAACGTGTTAGATACAATTTAAGCAGTGAGTTCAAATGTATTTCCATGAAAAAATTACTATGTGATATCATAAATTAACTTTCATCTTTGGTAAAAAATGTGATATTAAACAAATTTTAACCATTGAGTTTCTTTGTAATTGTTTCGATATTTATATGTAACAATATCAGTGGCAACTTCGATATAACCTATTTGCTTTAAAGTTCATGGTTGAATTTCAGTCACTTCAAGAGCAGTTAAAATTTTTTAAATATCTTACGCAATAGTTGCTCTTAAAACATCAACTTACTTACAGAGTGCGGGTATGTTTGCTAGTTACAAATAAAACAGTAGCTGTATGTGTGTGAAAATATTTAACCGATCATCTCTGAAACTACTTGTCACATAACACCAGAATTAACAGAAAATAGTAATCATACACCAAGAATGGTTTATAACGAGTAAAATCTTTGCTTGGATGGATGAAAATATGTGTACAGAAAAATGTGTACAGAAAAATGTGTACAGAAAAATGTGTATTGAAAAATGTGGGCAATTTGAAATGCAAAATGTTTATTTCAGTTTGTCGACATATTTGTATTAGTTTTGCACATGTGCAAATTCATTCATAGCTTGTAGTGCTTTAATTTTAAATCTTTTTCAATCTATTTGTCGATAGCTCAAACGGTAGGGAACGCGGATGGGGCACCAAATGTGTTGGTTTCAAGTCTAGCTGATAATACTCGTCATTTTTTTTTTATTTTGAAATAAGGTCTATACACACGCATACACACACATACTTACATGCATATATATATATATATATATATATAGAGAGAGAGAGAGAGAGGGTGTGTGTGTGTGTGTGTATGTGTGTGTGTGAGAGAGATACAATATTTATTTCAACACTATATATACATATTTCAAAGGCGTACCATTGGTTTCATTACGTTGAATCAACCATAAGAGGTCGGAAGGAGTTAGCGCAAATCCAACAGCGACTGTGAAAAAGTGAAAGTGTCGGTTACTAAGTTCTGTTTTAAAATTTGAAACTGAGTTAAAACGCTCGTTTTAACGTTTTTTTTTCTCTGTTTACTTTGCATTATTTCACTTTTTCAAAGTCGCTGATGAATTTGCGCTGACTCCATCGAACCTCTTATGGTGGATTCAAGGCAATGAAACCACTGGTACGCCTTTAAATATGGATATATAATATTGAAATAAATATTGTATCTTCATCTCTCACATCCACGATCGATCACTTTATTAGATTTTTTCATCGCCTCCTGACACGCTATATATATATATATATATATATATATATATATATATATATATATATATATTCAATAGAGAAGAATTGGCTCCGTAATAATAAATAGCTAATTTGCATGAATTAAAATATATTTAAGATTATTTTACGACCGGACAACACCGAACGCTCCTCGTTAGTTCATAAATATACATTTTATTGTTTTACGTTATTTTCAATATAAACTTCTGGGGATTTTAATGAATGAATGGTTTGTATTTATATAAGTAAAATTAGCAGAATTTCCGTTGAAATACAATAAAAATGAATTCCTCTTTGTGAGCTGTTTTGTAATTATTTTATACTACATTTCCAAGTCTAAAATGAACATAAAATGCAGCTGAACTTTATGTCTAGAACCCTTATTCCAATATCGATAAAAATCGACTACATATGTTTTATCCTAGAAAATGTTTGAAATTTAATGCAAACGCTTAATGGATTTTAACAAAAAAACTAAAATTCTGAGGATATTGCTGAACTAGGAGTGAGAAATATATTTAAACAACAAAAATGTTTTGATAAAGGTGATATTTTTGGGATACCACAAACATTAGTCCTTAGCAGGCCAAAAAATAATGACATGTGGCAAATATGAGTTTATTTACATTTCTATGAAAATATTATCCACTGCATTTTAAATATAGAACAGATCCAAATGAGATAAATAAGTTCTAATAAATACTCAGTAAGTAATATTGTACTACATAGTCCAATACAAATATAAAATAAAATCATATTGGAAAAGATATTCTTACTTTTCTCTTTCAGCCCAGCACCTCTAAGCAGACAATGCTCTCCTTTTCCGCCCTGTTTCTTTCGAATGTTCCCCTTTTTACGTAACGTTTCCAAGGAACCTATATCTAAAATTTCAAGTGTTTAGACCTAAAATTGTCGGAGGAGTTTAGTAGAGTTCTCAAAAGTCAAATCGTTGAACTTTGATCCCTTAACAGCCGAATTTCTGGCCGAAAATCGATTTCCCCAAATCTCAGTACCCTGTATATCAAACTTCGAGTCTGTAGACTAAAAATTCTCAGAGTTATTGCGTAAGGAATGTACACAGACACATTCACACACATACACACACATACACACTTTCACTTTTATAGATATATAGACTAGCAGTTTGCTTTGCTCGGGTTCTATGTACTGTTCATAGCTGCATGTGTATATGTATATATTAAAAAGTGTGAATATGTATGGTAATGTCTTTCTATATAATAGGCTTCCTTAACTACCATAGAAAAAAGATGGTAGAGACCGCTTTGATCCCAATTTTGACTTCTTAACATTTATTATTTGGGGCTCGAATCAAATTAAAATATTTGACCCATGTCCAAGTAACGTACATCTAAAATTTCAAGTGTTTAGACGCAAAATTGGCGGAGGAGTTTGGTAGAGTGTGTAAATGTCAACTCTGTAAACTTTGACCTCTTGCCAGCCAAAGTTTTGCCAAAAAAACTGATTTAAAAGCTTGCTGGATGCTTGAATACGCTTTATGTAAAATTTCAAATGGTTAGACCCAAAATTGGAGTAATAGTTTGCTAGAGACCGCAAAGGTAAAATCTTTTGAACTTTGACCCGTTGGAAGCAAATTTTTTAGCAAAACAAACGATTAAAAAGCTTGCCTTATGTCTGAATAGACGTAATGTAAAATTTCAAAGAGACCAAAAATTGGCTGAATTATTTGTTAGAGAACGCAGAGATCGATTTTTTTTTTAATTTTGACCACTTAACATTTACTGTTTTGAGCTCAAATAAAATTATAAAGTTAGATCCATGAATCCATGTAACCTATATCTAAAATTTCAAGCGTTTAGTCTAAAATTGGCGGAGTAGTTTGGTAGTGTCCTCAAAAGTCAAATCGTTGAACTTTGACTCCTTAACCGCAAAATTTCCTGCCGAAAAGCGATTAAAAAGATTTTCCCAAATCTCAATACACCGTATGTCAAATATCGAGTCTGTAGACCGAAAGTTGACAGAGTTATTTGGTAGGGAAATGTACACAGACCGACAGACAGACAGATATACATTTTCACTTTTATATATATATATATATATATATATATATATATATATATATTATAAAAGTCTGTTGACCGTCTGGGCAATCTTGCTTGCTTGCTTGAATCCTATGATAAGTATTAGGTTGATGCAAAAATAATGATTTTATATACATAGTTGAACGTCGAAAATGACACTTTTTTGCACTAACCTAATAATTTTACCAAGAATCTTTCATAAATTTTGGTTTCGGTTTCGATTCGAATTGATGGCATTCAAATCATTTTTCTTTTTTTCACTTTTGAAATCACTACTATATATTGGGTACAATATAATGCATAATAATCGATAGAGAATTAAGTCTATAATAAAATATATGAAATCTACTTAAATTAAAATATTTCTTGTGTGTTTTTATCTGAAGTATATATATATATATATATATATATATATATATATATATATATATACTTCAGATAAAATTATTCCCCTTTATTTTATTTTAGTTTGTTTTATTTTAGCTTATCTTCTCTTATACGCGCTATTTTATTACGCGTAAGCGATTTCTTTTCTTTTCTTTCTTTTACTTTATTTTATTATTTTATTTTATTATTTATTTTTATCAATTTTTATCCTTTTCATTTTTCATTTAATTTTTAATCTTAATTTTTAATTTTTATTTTTAATTTTTGAACTTTTGAATTTTTTAATTTTTAATTTTTAATTTGTCATTTAATTTTAATTTTTAATTTTAATTTTTAATTTTTGAACTTTTGAATTTTTTAATTTTTTAATTTTTAATTTTTCATTTTTCTTTTTTCATTTGCATTTTTCTTATCAGTTCAGTTTCTCTTAATTTGCGTGGCCTGTCTACTTAAATCGGTTTTATTTATATAATTTTATTTTATTAACAATTTGAAGTTATTTTGGAGTGGAATTTGAAGCTCATGTTCTATAATTATAAAACAAAATATTAAATATGTTAAATTATATGTTTATTAATAAACAGATCTACTGGACCTATATAAAAAAAAAAAATTACCGGACGCATTATATAGACAAAGAAAATTGTTCCAGGAAAATGCCTACTTGGGCCATTACCTTGTGATGTGAATTACTCACAATACAGTTTGGATCATTTTACCACACTGCTATGCAAGACATTCTCTTCGGAATTTACCATGCAATTTGGATATAAATTTTTATAACATTTTCATTAACTTCCCTTACTCTATGACATTTAAATACTTAAACAACTTTTAATTGTGATGTTCCATGTCTCGCTGACTTTAGCAAATAAGGTGTAAACCATTATAACTATTTGCTAATATTATCTCCTGAAGAGATGGAAGACATCGAAATCCTATAGAATAAGGAGTTAGAATATTTCAAATGTATTCTTTGATCTTACATAGAATTATAAAAATCTTTTGTTTTGAAATTTAACCATTTCACGTCATAAATTTTTAAATTTATTGAATTACTAAAATTTTATATATATATATATATATATATATATATATATATATATATATATATATATATATAAGTCACTTTGTGTAGGTTCCGAAACGGCTGAGCCTATCCTTGCATATTTTACACAAAGGTAATTTATATGCCCAGCAGGGTTCTTAGATATGTTTCGTACAGAAATTCATCCGAAAAGTATCGAAAATCGAAAACAATCCAATCCTAAAAGTAGTCTTTCTTTCTTACAGATGGAAAAAAAATTATAGAAGAATATTTTAGGATGGAACAGCAAGAGAGGGAATAAAATCTCAACAAATAATTATATCTTATGAAAAAGACTTGTTTGTTGACATTTTGAAATATAGCTCAATGGTAGAGCATTCGGCTATAAATCGAATGATCCCGTGTTCAAATCTGGATTTACTTCATATTATATTCTAATTTTTCTCATTAATGAGTTCAATTTATGATTAATGAAGAGGTGCCATTTAAAATCGTCGGAAATCATTCATTTGATAGCATATTTAAAAGTAAACATTACCCAGGGCATTCATCGTCAAGTCCAAATATCAGCTGACGTGATATTGTAAACAAACATAGAGGAATTTGATGAACAACATTATCATTATTATTTATTATTTTTTATTTTGTTTTGCGCAATTAGTCCACCGGGTATTTTTTTTTTTTTTTTTACTGCAAACAGATCCAAAATATGAAAGACCATACTGTATACATTCTAAGAACTTTTGTGACTCCTAGCTACTATAGAAGATGTTCCTTTTCCTCTTTCCGTATAAATGACCTTCTATCAACAAAAGGGTATTTCTTAATTTATGTTGTTTGTGGATCAAAATACTACGAAGCTGTTTCTCATAGGACTACAACATGGTTGATTTAAGTCTAATGTAAATAAAGAAATACTTGCTGATTCTTCCTCTTGGATTCGTCTTAAGAAATCTTCTGCCGATTCCACGATTATTTCTGACCCTTTCGTTATGGCACTCAACCCTTATTATTGAGCGTGTTGCGGATGTTGATACTTGGTGATCCATTACTAAAAGAAATTTGCTTGTTTGTATTTTGACGTAGCCAATATGTGGAGTACGTTTGGTCTTTTTTTTTCCTTTTTATTTTTGTATTATTTTCTTCCCAATAAGATAATCTGTGTATTCGCTTTCATAAACATCGCTATTTAATGTTTCAGCGTGGGATTGTCGACTTGCTGATTCGTACGATTATGGACATCCATACAAATTTAGTCAAGCAAGATAAATGAATAAAAAGGGGAAACTATGTGTTTTTTGTTTGTTTTGTTTTGTTTTCCTTTGTTTGTTATTTTTATGGGTAGGGAGATTGTTAGTTATTCCGGTTTGTTGTTATTATAGTTCTGTTTATTGGAGTTGAAATAGAAACATATTTTTTAAAAACGATCATAACAATTCGAATAACAAAATGGAGAATGCACTTTCTTAGGCTGCCATCAATGAGTATATTTTTATATACTGATCATATATATCTATATATATATATATATATATATATATATATACAGATAGATATATATAAGTGTGTGTTTTTATGTATATATATATATATATATATATATATATATATCAAGGCTTGAGATATTCAAAAGTATGACCTATTTGATTGAACGAGGTTGTTTGATAGTGCTCAATAACAAGAGCAAAATATTTTTTGATATTTATTCGAAACTAAACAGTTACATTTTGTTGCTACAAACAGCTATCTGTTTCAGTCAATGAGACTTCGTCAGGCAACCCTGAACAATTCGACGCTATAGAAAAAAAAGAAAAAGTGAGCTCTTCAAAAAAGACTATGAAAGTTGCGAGCTCTCTAAAAAAGAAGGATAAAAATAAAGATGCTGTATTTCAACCTTTTTGAAAAATTGTCCGAATATTACCGTAACTCACATAACATCGATATATCGACAATATAAGTTTGAAATTATTAAAGTTAGGCGTATTTTACCCGAAGAGTAGGTTGTGTTAGTGGGTGAAGGTGATTTAAACTGAACTTATATATATATATATATATATATATATATATATATATATATATATATATATATATATATATATATAATACGATTGCATTTATAATATTGTTGATCAAGCTTTGAAGCTGGATATTAATACAGAATATTTTATGTGCATTTTAGGTGAGGAAGCTGATATATTCAAACTGCTTGAGATAGTAGCAGCTTTCAAACTAGTATATATATATGTATATATATATATATACTAGTTTGCTAGCTGCTATCAGCTTCCTCACCTAAAATGCACATAAAATATTGTGTATTAATATCCAGCTTCAAAGCTTGATCAACCATATTATAAATGCAATCGTATTAATACTACTGCATTCTTCGTAAAATTTGTATAGAAAAGTTGTGTTTGATCTTGATATAAGTCTTTGTTTTTAATTGCATACCTGTTTAGCGATGAAAAGAAATCGATAAGCATGTCATAAGATTTATTGCAAATATTACTCATTAAACTCTTTTGAACTTTCTGTCTGTAACATATCAGTTTCTATTAAAACCAAATACATTTTCTGCTTTTTACGATATACTTTCGGCTTGTTTTATTTTTAAAAAATAGAGGTCTACTCTCGAAATTATCAAATACGTTATACCATTATACCGGCCCGGTTATATTAAATGGTAAATTCATATTTACTGAGTTATATGTGGCAGATCTTTTGAAAAATGAATAAACGTACGAAGATTTGTAATTTAATTGCTGCCTTCGAGTATCTGTTTTTGTTCATACGTCAGGCCAAATCACTATCCCGGCATTCTATATTGCTATCAGCCTTATTAAACACTCACATTTCAGTTTTATATATAACCGAGACGATCTATTGATCTCAATCTCTGAAAGTAATGTTTTATTTTTGTATTTTTAGCCATTTATTTATTGCATACTTTCTCATATATATTCATACATATATACCAGGATATTTTAAGAGGCGGCAAAATTAAATTTTTAGAAAAATCGTAAAACAGATTGCTATTAGACAAATATGGACTTCATATTATTTGATTAATTGGAATTTTTATTGACATCAGTAATTTGTAATATTCATCCATTTATTTGTTGCGGACTATTATCCTTCGGGGCCCGTGGCGCAGTGGATAGAGACGTTGAATCTCTGCGGTTCCAAGTAAGTATTGTCTGAAGATAGCCGTTTCAATCCTACCCAAAGCCGGTCAGAGGCTTAGTTGGGCAAAACGTAGTGAAACAGCAACAACAACTATGAAAGCAGTAATTGCCGAGGATGCAATTAGGAGATTCGAAGTTCCTATTCTGTCGTGGTCAACCACATGACGACGGCCAGGGGAATAGTTAGCCGAAACATCGTGAAACAATAACTAATAATCAGGATAATACTCCTGAAATGAATAAGAAAATATCTACTTCATTCCAAGATTAAGTTTTGGCATACATAATTTAAATACAATTTAGAGCATATGGCACCGCGGTTAGCGCGTATATAGCCTGGTGTAGCGGTCGAATTTTCACAAACTTTACGCACTAAATCAGGTTGTATTTTGGCAATAACGTGTGTAACGTTGTCTTACAAGTTATCTATTGTATCTGGTATATCAGCGTAGACATGGGACTTTACATATCCTTAAAGAAAATTATCTAATGGGTTTAAATCGTATGAACGGGACCAGTAGTTGAGAGATCTATTTTGTAAAATTTTTCGTTCCTCAAATATGTCTCTCGGTAAATTGATCGTATCATTTTCAATCATTTGACGATGAATTGCCAAACTAATATATACACATATTAAATAAAAAGTAAGAAGTACACGTCACATAGAACTTTATTATATCATCAGATCAATAAGAAAAGAAGGGGATAGAAGAAAGAAAAACAGCTCTTTATACTATACTATTTCGAGGCTAAATGATTCTCATCAGAAAGGGAGAATCTCTAATTTATATAAATGCAACTTTGTCTCAGTATGTGTGAGTTCGTTCCTTATAGACTCCGAAACAGCTGAACAGATTTTCTTTAAAATTTACAGAACTTTAGTGCATGAGTCTGAGAGTGATCTAAGTTAAGTTTCATCTCAAAATATTCCCGATAATTACCGATAATCGATAATCGAAACCGTTATTTTCATTTATCTATCATCGGTAAAGCCATTTTTCTATGTCGTCGCTTAGCAAAAATGATAGAAGAACGAGCCCAAAAAAATCTACCGTGAGTAAGTTGATAGCGTGTTTTTAGGGGGAGGGGCGTGACGTGGTCTGTAGGTGCAAAGAATTTTATAAGACTTGAAAATTTACGTGTTTTTTTTGTTTTTTGTTTTTTGTTTTTTTGCATGACGTGGTCTGTAGGTTCAAACCCCGCACGTAAATTTCTTAATGCTTTTTTTTTTCGTTAACTGGAAAGAAGTTTATATAAAATAATTGTACTGGAAAGAAGTTTATATGAAAATAATTTCATAAAAGAAACAGTAGGTTATCTAGAGTGCAATGTAGAATAACATATATTTTGGACTAAGTTACTGCGTGGAGGCATATGAAATTTCCTCCTATGCAATTTCACAGATTTCGATGACAATAAAAATATAGGAGTGTGAAATATTCGTTGGTCATCATTCAATCCCGGGCAATGTCGGGCTTCTTGCTAGTTTAATATACACGTCATTCTTACAATTTATTGTGAATTTGGATAGAATTCGGAACAATCCGGGTTTTATTTATTTATTTATTTATTTTATCTAATTTATGAAAAAAAAGTTGTTGTTTTTTGGGGTTTTTTTGCTGCATCTGATTTTTTCAGTTTTTTTTACTGTGTGTATTTTGTTAATCACTGCATTTTCTTTTGCATGCTAATCATCTGGACATGCATATGTGTCCTGTCACAATGGGATATCATCAACACGTGGAATTTTGTTGGGGACTTTTCTACTTAGGAACATCGCATTGGATTCTGCTTGTTCCTTATTTAGTTTGTCCGTGCGTTACACTTTGATATGACCAAATATTATTTTTGAACCCCAAACTGCGTCAACATGGTTCAAATTCGCGAAATCTGGTTTTAAAAGAGCCAATCTGGTAACCCTGGATAAGAATATGAGAGTATGTTCCCTTTGATGTTGCCTCGTTCTTTAGTCTTATTATATAATATATGATCATTTTTTTCTAATGGCAAGGGAATGGAACTCGTAACAATTTCGACGTGCAATGGTTCGCCACTGAAGAAGTGTAAAAAAGAGAACATTCGAAAGAAACAGGGGGGGGGAAATAAGGACATTACCTGCTAAAAGGTGTTGGACTGAAGGAGTAAATTTGATATGTGATTTTATTTTTTGTATGTAGTACAGTATTACTTTCTGAGTATTTATTAGTACTTATTAATTTTACAGTACCTCTGCCGGTTGCTCCCAGATTAGACACACAAATCTCCCCGATTTGTGCACAAAAGTCTCATTGATCATATCCATTAAGACTGATAAAATGCAACGTCGGATTTCTTGTCGTTCGTTGCAAGCACTTGTAGGCATCCGCTTTGTACCCGACTTAAGTGGGCCGTCCTGTAAATGTTGTTACTTGGCGTCGGTATTGAAATGAAGCCATTTTTTCTCCTCATCGATTTCAAATAGACCTATTCCTTTTATGTCTACAGTCTTTCATACAGATATATATATACACATATATACACATATATGTACACACATAGATACATATATATATATATACATAGAGAGAAAGAAGAATAAGTATATATATATATCAATATATATATATATATAAAATATATACATATAAATATATATATATACGGTTGTTCTGTTTTATCAGTAAACTGAGCTTTTCCCCTCTCGTTTTCAAGGAGTTTTACTAATGTTGCTTTTAGCTCTTTTATATTGTGTTTCTTTTTATCGTGTTTTTTCCTCGTTCCTTCAAGTTTGTCTCTTCAGGTCGTATTTAAATGTGAAATTCTATTCCTGTTTTCTTTCCTTTTCAGTTTTAGATATACACTCACATATCTTTTAGTGGTTTCGTCGGTCGGTCCGTCATGCTAAAATGGAAGACTTCTTTATATTCTTTAAAATATTAACTGAACTCAAGAAATTATACGGGCATTGTGTTTTAGTCGGTTTGTCACACTTGGAGTAGCATTGGGAATAAATTTCAATGTGAAAACATACGAAGCGGTGATTCAGCAGGAAAATTATTGCAAAGTTAGCGAATGCTTTGTTTGCATAATAATGCATTCTCGAAGCATTCAGTTTATTATTTAAATATTCTGTAACAACGAATACAAATATAGACTTACATGTATACTGGAGAGAACTGGAATGCCTATTAGTGAGAACTTGAGTGCCTACAAGAGAAAGCATGAATGCCTACTCGGGAGAACTAAAGTGCGTACAAGAGAGAACTTGTAAAAAATACTGGAGAGAACTTGAATGCCTACTGGAGAGAATTTAAGTCCTACTGAAAAGAATAAGAATACCAAAATGGAGAGAACTTGAATGCCTACGGGAGAGAACTTAGATGCTTTCTGGCGAAAACTGGAATGCCTAATAACGAGAACTTAAATTCCGAATGGAGCAATCTTTAACGATTACTGCTTGAATGCTTGTTGGGGTTTTCCGAAATACGAAATACGTCTATATTTTGGGCCATCTTCGAATTACGCGATTCCGTTGGATTTTGCTTGTGCGAATGGAAATTTAACTAACTTTCTTGGATTTGCATTTTTGAATTTTACCGTCATTGGATACTTTACCTTTCACCAGACTATCCATTCATGTGAAATCACTTTTTCTTCACCACATTCCCTCTACTTCACTTTTTGTTATCAAGTAAGATCTTTGACTTACTTGCAGTTTCATCAAATACTTTTGCAAACAAAATCCGATCCCTCATTTTGCTAATTCCTACCCTCTGATGAGAAGGAAAGTATTTCTTCGAAACTCCGTGGATTAAGGACTATCCACTTATTTAGTGTTCCCTTTTCAAATTAAATAGGTTTTAACTCTTTTTGAAAGTGTTTTTAATATGTTTTATTAACTATTTGCTCTTATATATATATATATATATATAGAGAGAGAGAGAGAGAGAGAGAGAGAGAGAGAGAGAAAGAGAGAGTAAGCGAGAGAGAGAGGGCAAGAGATAGATAGATAGATAGATAGATAGATAGATAGATAAATAAATAGATAGATTAGTGCGTGTAATGCAACGTCCTCAACATCGACCAACGAAGCGCTTCAAGGCTTGCACAAATAACGATCTTAAAGCTTTCAAGATTCCTGTTCAGAACTGGGAGACCTGGTACAATGTCGGCTCCAATGGAGGAGGCTAATTAGAAATTTTTGCCAGGGAAAGAATCGATCATGCTGAACTCAAGAGAAACGTTCGGAAAGGCAATGTGTCGGTTTTGCCCATTGAATTGATCAGTTTGAAATGTGAGACTTGTAATCGTGTGCTCCTCTCAAAAGCGGCTTACATTAACCACAAAAAACGCATGCCACATGCCATGATTAGAGGGAGCAAAAATAAATAAAAAACGGAGGCAGAAGTGAAACAAGTTTCAACACACAACTCTGCCTGTCAAAACGGACGTGGTTTGGATGTCGCTTATTATTAACCAGAAAACCTATGATAGATTGTGGGAGCAATGGCATGGCTAACGTGTGTAAAGACGAAACAATTGCCATATATATATATATATATATATATATATATATATATATATATATATACCCACATTAAAAACGACCTTATATCACATTTGTTTTCGTAGGGAAGCAAATAAATTTATAATGTTATAAAACTATAAGGCATAACACACATTCTACAAACCAATACAAGCAAACCCCCCACACACACACACAAACAAATAAACAGACACGCGCGAGCGCGCATACACTTACACACCCTCCCCTACGCACTCATTTGACCAAGTATAACTACTGCGGATATTCACCCATTGTTGTCAGCATGGTGATATATTGCTGGTCGGAAATAATTTTCCAATGTAGAATCTGTAGTTGTATTATTAGCGAGGGTAGAAAATGTATGTATGATTTCGCGTGGGGTGTTTTTAGTGCGTGCGAGTGTATACTCACTCATCTGTTAGATTTCTCTGTGCTTTAGTGACACATACGCTCATTGAAAATATGCTGTGTATTTTTTTTAACAAATAAGAATTTCAGTTTCTCAAACAATGCCGTTTATTTTGACAACCAACTCGTAACTTATAGCATGTGCTGGAGGGAGATAGAGATATAGGGATTTGTAATATGTTGCAGGAGTGCTGACTGGTAAGTAGTTTCGAATAAAACGTTTTCTCTTACGTTCTCCAATGCGCGCAGATTGAACAATCGTGACCTTATTTGTGGCTTGCAATACTTGTGGAACATCTGTTTTGCGTTAGGTTTTCCCACAAGTCGGAATACAAACTGAACTGTTTGAGGGAAACCTCCAAGCTGTCCTCGAGCCGTTTTCACTGTATTCCTACGGTTCTCTTGCCTTTGGCCAGCACATTGTAAAGGTGATGTTTTGGGAGTCTTGAACCCGATATGCGGCATAGATAACCAACCCAACGAGCGCAGTACTGTTGAACATGTGCCTGCTGACGAGAGGTTTGACCAGGATTTTATCTGTGTGAGTGGTATCTTGTCTTGACACTTGATTTTCATCAATCTACATAGACATGTCATGTGGAAAAGACAAGTGCATATATTGTGATAATCACACATAATCACACTTTGTCTCATCACCGAAATGTTCTACCCTTGCGCTTGTGTTATAGCTACTCCAAAGGAATGTGCTCCATCTACTTACTTCACCTATACCACCTCAATATATCACCTCAATATATCACCTCAATATGCGTAACCATCCCGTCAAGCAGCAAAATTACACCCTCCATGTAATAGCTTCAAGATGTCAGGAGGTTTTCCACTCTAATAACTTCCTCCCTCGGACAGCTTATCTTTTGATTCCCCTCTTTGCTCCTTGTTTCCCCGACTGTATCAATATGTATGTGAAGAACAAATTCAATGCACGTCTCCTCACTTAGGATGTCCCAATAAATATGATCACTAATTCTTCATAGACTTTTACATCTGTAGTAGTAGTATGCATTCTTTTTTTTGTGTGAATAGAAGTAAGAAAAAATATAAATATTTTTTATGGAAATCGCTCCAGTTAAGATATGAAGACATTTGATGTAAGGAGATCAAATATTTCAAAGTCAAAAACTTAGACAAGGGTAAACGTTAGATGGATAGATTTCAACAATGAAAACAGCCATCCTTCTCTCACTGGCAGAAACATTGCCCATGGAATATGAGAACTAAAGAATAGCAATACGAGAAGTGCGATTATGAAGCTGCCGAACGTAAGCCCAACATTTAAAATAAGTAAATCACACACGCATCAATGTATTGGTTTCTTGCAAACATGTATTTTATTTTACCTTTCGTCATTTTTTTTCTATTAGTTAAGTTTGAATTCATCTCCTAATCAATAGGGAATGATTCTTTTGAAAGCTTTTAGAGACTAAATCATCATATTAATGTTCTTTTTGTTCCATTTTTAACCGTTTCTTTCGTTATAAGACAAAATGCTTTGGGGAGGATTCTTCATTCGTGTAGTTTGGAAAACAATATTTCATGTTCTGTATTCAGACTGTTTCATTTTATTATTATTATTATTATTATTATTATTATTATTATTATTATTATTATTATTATTATTATTATTTCTAAACCGATCCGCTTTCTTAAGAGAAAAAAAAATGTTCTTTACATTTACAGAAAATCTACGAAAAAAAAAACACCAAAAACTGATATACCCAAAGTTTTTCAAACTTATCAGGAGTTCATGTTCGCAACTTACAATATGTCCAATTATTCCGTATTTTATTTTGCTTGTTAAATGTATTCATGAATTCCTATTTAAAAAAAATGTTCTGTAAGTCAGTCCATCCATTTATTTGTCCATCGATATGTCACACTCAAGTTTGAAAACGCATTTCAATCTTCGAATGCATAGATCTTATTTTCAGATACGTCCAAAAAGATCTATTAGACGCTCTGCCTGTCGGCCAAGATATATTATTATTAGGGTTATGACAAGAAAATATTCTTTTCATTATTTTGACTCTCGAGTATATATATATATATCACTTAACATCTTATATCTTTTTATATAGAGTGATGTGGTTCCTGATTGATCAACTGTGTCTAACTGTGTCGAATATAAAGTCGAGATTCAAAACGATGATAAGAATATTCTCTTGTCATAGCCCTAATTATTATGACTAGTAAACTGCATTTTCGTTTATCTTTTAAGTTGCGATATTGTATCCTACGTGAATGAATAATCGCTCGTAATCATAATTATAGATTGCTAGCTGAGTTCATGTGCACTCGTCTTTTCTGTGATTCTACCACACCGAAGAAAACGCCACTTGCAACCAAGTTCCTTCAAACCTAGAAAAAGGACTAGTAGAAAAATGTTGAAAGACAGATGAGGTTTATTCTGTTTAATCTTTGTCGCTAACCTATGATGTATGGAGACAAGGAGAGATATAATATCTTATACGAACATTTTAAAATAACATGCGTTCGCAATTTTAGGTATTCTGACAAACTTTTGACCCCCCCCCTCTCTCTCTCTCTCTCTCTCTCTCTCTCTCTCTCTCTCTCTCTCTTTGGCCCAAGTCATGTCAAATTAGTTCCTATTAATCTCCACTGCCGAGTAAAACTAACCTCGAGTTCAGAAAGTTAACACCGACAAAACTTTCATTTCCTCTTATTTTCAACTAAGCAAATTATAGACTAGTGGGTATACTTGCCCAAGATTTAAACTGTTAAACTATAGTTTGAATTAGCTTTTTTATTGTATATTGAACGACTACGTCATCGATTAGATGGTACAATATATCTTTATGAAATGCTATGTCTACCGATCCCTTTGTAATGAAACGAAACGAATCACTCATACCGCAACAGGAAAGTGTACAGAAAGAACACAGCCATTGCCATACGCATAAACGCAGACACATATATGTGTGTATGGATATTTATGTATGTATGTATGTATGTATGTATTGATCGATCGATCGGTCTATGCAGTGGCGTACCGAGCAAAAGTGCCGCACGATACCATTTTTCATAAAATTCACCTATCTTTTAAAAAAGAGTAAAAATAAATTAAAGATTTATATATATATATATATATATATATATATATATATATATATATGTGTGTGTGTGTTAGTGATAGGACGCTTCCAATATTTTTCTCGGTTCCGATACATTTACCTATTTCGATTTTGATTCTTTATAAATCTCTAAATATTTAACTATAAAGTTGTTATTTTTCACAGATGCTGCAAAAGCATTTGTTAAGTGTGCAGCTATTTTCTCAATCGTTAAAGAACAATCTTATTCGGCGATCTGAACGCGTCATTGTCGCTATTCAACATTTAGACTTTAAGTTAAAAAATAGGTCTTCGTTTGGAACGAGCCGCGTATAACTACCGATAATTCGATTTGAACGCTTTATGCAAATAACTCAATTCCTACGTTATTACCGCAGCGACCGTATGAAATGTAAGAAAGGAACCTATAATAATTACTTTATTGAAAACATATTTCTTTCACTATGTTCGACTTGAACAAAATATAATTAATGATGTTTTAATAAAAAAATATTTATTCTTTATTCACATACATATATGTTACATTTTCTATCATATAAATCTCACCTGTCTGTTTCAATGTATGCATGTATGTGTGTTTGCATGTCTGTCTAAAACTTTCGACAGAGGCGACGAATTTTCAGGGGATCGTTATCGTTTTGAAGCTCGGCCATTCAGACGAACAATTCTGAGAGATTGGCTTAAAACATTTATTACTTCACTTTCGACTGGGCACTTTTTATACAGGTAGGGATTGCTTTTTTCGGCGATATTTTCGAAATGAATCCTCTCTTTTCGATTGACTAGCCTTAATTTAAACCTTCGTAACTTCCGGTTTGGCGATGGGCGCAACAGCAATGACGTCAGGTATTTTTACGTCTTTTTCCTCCTTCGGAGTACGGGTGCGAGCCTGTCTTTCTACTACCACTTTTTTATTTTGCACAACACACACCTCCAAACACCCGGGCAACGCCGGACACCCAGGCTAGTCTATAACATAAATCTCACCTGTCCGTTAAAATGTATGCATGTATGTATGTATGTACGTTTGTATGTCTGCCTAAACTTTCGACAGAGGCGACAGATTTTCACGAGATCGGTATCGGACGACAAATACCGAAAAACTGAATAAGGACATTAATTCCTTCACCCTCAACTTGCAACTTTTCTACAAGGAGGGGTCGCTTTTTTCGCATTTTTGAAATTCATCCTCTTTTTCCGATGTACTAGCCTTACTTTAAGCCTTCGACACTTCCGGTCTGGCGATAGAAGCGACGGCAAAAATGTCACTTTTTTCACGTTCTTTTTCTCCTTCGCGTTACGGGTTCGAGCCTGCCTGCCCACTATCACTTTTTTTCTTTCTTTTTTTTTTTTTTTTGCTCAACGCGCACCTTAAACACCCGCGCAACGCCGGGCACCCAGACTAGTATTTACTAAGAATCATTAATGTGGCTTGTAGCCTATATATATATATATATATATATATATATATATATATATATATATATATATATATATATATATATATATATATATATATTAGCAGGGAGACCCGACGTTGAGAGAATAAGTATGAACGAATATTTCACACTCTTATAACTTTATTATCATCAGAATCCATGAAATCGCCTGGGAGGAAGCTTCACATGCCTCCATGCAGTCACTTAGTCCCAAATATATTTTATTCAGCATTGCACATTAGAGAACCTACTGTTTCTTTTATAAAATTATTTTGTATGTATAAACTTCTTTCCAGTTTACAAAAAAAAAAGCATTAAGAAATTTATGTGCGGGGTTTGAACCTACAGATCACGTCATTAAAAAGAAAAGCACGCTATAACTTACCCACTATAGAATTTTCATGGCCCGTTGTTCTATCATTGTTGCTAAGCGACGATATGGAAAAAAATGGTTTTACCGATGATAGATAAATTGAAATAACGGTTTCGCTTGTCGTTAAATATCGGAGGTATTCTGAGACAAAATTAAATTAATATCACTCCCAGACTTATGCACTAAAGTTCTGTAAATTTTAAAGAAAGTCTGTTCAGCCGTTCCGAAGTTTATGAGGAACGGACTCACACACACACACACACACATACAAAGTGTAATTCATATACCTGTAAAGATGTATATATGCAATTTTAATTAATTATTATTAATTCATACCTACAGACACTAGTGTTTCATGCTTACGGAATCATCAGTGTAAATAACAATTCTTTCTGGTCATGAGATTAGAAACCAAAACGAAGCCACTTAATGGTTCATTTGCTGAGCCTTCCCCTCAGGGCCATCAAACTATTTCAACGAAAATGAACTGAAATAAGAACTATTAAACGCCGAATACAGGTGAATACAATGACAATCTAGAGTGTTCGCACGAGCAGAAGTCGTGAACATTGCAGACGTTGGTCGTGAACATTGCATAGACGCTATTCTAAGTATTATTAAAAGGACTTGATAATTATGATTAAATAATAATTATTTATTTATACCTATAGAGACGAGTGTTTCATTCTTACGCAATTATCAGTGTAGGGTATATAATGAAAGAGGGAAAGAGAGCGATAATAAGAGTGAGAGAAAGTTTATATAGACAAAAATTAACATGCACACTCACACACATATATATAAACGGGGGAACGATATATATATACACTTTCAGTTTGTCTTTACATAAGCAGTAATGTGTTACTACACAGTCATGAGCATGTTTCGGCCTTCTAGTATTTAGTTACTAGAGACCTCTTCGGGAAACAACGCTTATATTCAAAAGCGGAGACTCAATTAGCGCCTTGATACGGAACTTGGAGCAAGGCTTTTCCACAACTATACTAGACTACCCGTGACTCGTGTCAGTATATATTAGGACTAACTATGGAATAATGAGTATTATAATTATGGCAAAAATATGCGCGCTTGTGCGTACAACAATGGTCATGTACTTATTTGCAGAAACTTTAAATGCGATAGCCGAAAACTTTTAAAAGTCGTCGTTTTAAAGGAAAATGTTAAAACAGTAACCAAGTAAAAATTTACCAAAACTTCTATTTTTATATTTGCTTAAACAAAAAAAGCTACATATTATATAGTGTTGGTCATGCGAACCTTAAAATTTGACTGAAGTCATTCCGTCGAATTGCTTTGTAAACAAAGAAGTGCGACTCTTAACAAGAATATTAATCGCAAGTCAATGGTTATGATATTTGGTAGCGCTGTTGGATATGGCGTCTCTGATTTATGGGAGATAACTCTGTTTTACTAAAACAGTGAGCACCTACTTTTTGGCCACTTTAGTTCCTTTTTTTCATATGTCTGTTTTTTTTTATAACTTCCTATGAAAAAAACTGATATTAATTTATTTAAAAGAAAAAAAAAGCTGATATTTTGGCTTGACAATGAGTTTTCTGGAAAACTATGCGATGCTAATTTTAGAGCTAAATCTAATATTTAATAGGCTATATATCTGTCTGCCCATATTCTCAAACTATCGCCTCTGAAATTAAGAGTTGCACATTTTGTCAAAAAAATTTAATTTCTGTAGTGGGGAAAGAAAATGAAACATAATAAAGTGGAATTTTATACTGAAGCAAGCGTTGCCTAATCAATACCCGTTCAATGTATTTATTTATTTTTAAAATCCTGCTGACACATCTTCAAAAACTTTCATTTACGTTTTTAGAACAGTTTAAATCTTTTTTTTTTTATATTTCGTTATATTTATAATCATTTTACATTTTATTTAAAAGAAACAAAAAATGATACTTGGACGTTTTTTTGTTGTTTTTTTTTTCATGCAAACACTTTAATAAGTATGTCTGTTCCAAATATCAGCTTCTTTTTTGCTATTAATGTTTTGTAACGTTAAATGTTTAGCGTTTGTTTCAGTTTCTCAAACTGTAGTACGAAAAAATGAATTAAAGGACTTTTAAACTGTTAAAAAATTGTAAATGAAATTTGACTTTTTTTTAAATAAAGAATCGTACTCAAAACTTTAGTAGCATTTTGTGAGGAATCTCGGATTTGATTTGAATTATTGTTTCTTTCAAAAACATTAATTGTTTGAAAACGATAGCAACTTGTAATAAAAGTTTATAACATTAGGTAAAAGTTGAATACTTCTAAAAAGCAATTTTAAAAGACACGTCTTCAGTTAATCCTTTGGAGCAGTTTTACCTTATGTTATAAACTTTGTCTGTTTTTTTTAACTAAAAATTAATTGAAAACGATTCTAAAATAAACAAATAAGTTTGTAAAATGCCGATGAAAAAAAAACAGAAGGGATTTAGTTTTGTTTTTATTTAAATACTAGCTGAAGTACCTGGCGTTGCTAGGTTGTATTTGATATATGTGAATATTCCGTCCTTATACATAATTATCTTATTCATTAAACTGATCATTAATTTATAATGGATCCTTTTTCCACATCCACAGGTAGAGGCAGTAGATGCGTGTTATTCTATAGAGGTTTCGCCAGTAGCACTAATTCTCTTTTCTAGTTTAATATTTTATCCTTTAGTCGTTTTTCTTTCAAAATATGATGTAAGCATTGCAATTAATATTTTATACCATAGCGCATATCTGAAAACTTTTAAATCTCATTTTTTTTTAAATATTTAATGTACAATGATAGTAGTAATCTATTCTGTTAATGAAAGAATGAAAAATTAGTTTCCAGTAGTGCATATCTAAACAGTGGTACATTTATCTATCATTCATTTTGAAGTATCTCTACATAAACAACATTTTAGGTGTGATCTCTAACAGGTGTGTAAATGTAAAATCTTTCAGACTTCCAATTCATGAGCAACCAAGGTGTCTGAAGATTAAATCAAACAACTTTGAGGCTTTGTCTTCGAGCTTAATTTATAGACTTGACAACATTAAGTTTTATAATAGAATTGTAAACGCCCGAATTGAAATTGCATGTCAGAAGGAATAAGGGGAATCTAAGGAATTAATACTGTTTCACCTTTAAAATTTTCAAATATAATGCTTTCCAGAACATTACTTTTTCAAATTTGTATTGCTAACCACGTGCCATTACACTAATTATGGGGATCAAAATTTCTTAATAATATAATTGGAGCTCCTTCCTTCAATATCAGGTTATGATGTGGCATTCCAGGTGGTTGTAGTGAATTCTACAAGAAATTGTACTGCTTGATCCTCATTAATAACGCAATCAATATATGGATAACTCTTGCAAAAGATTATAATTGATTATATTAACAGCATTATTTTTGAAGGCCAGGATTTCTCTTTCAGGAAGCCATCCAACATTGCAGAAATTTAGAGCAATATCTGGGAAAACTTTAGTCATCAGGTCACTAATTGAATTTACCGTCTGACCACATGGTAATTTGTACCATTGAAAATCTCTATTAATGTTATTGAACGAGTGCCAATAAAAAGGAGGTAATTTTAGAATAGTGCTGCAGACTCATCATCAGATAAATATGTCATAAAAACGTAGTTTCCACGCAGTATTGCAGAAGTGCCGGATTTTCATATCACATTTTAAATGAAAAGAAGGAATTCGAAATCGAATGAAATCTTTGGTTCCCAAGGACACCAGCATTTTGTTTGATAGATAAACGATTTATTGCGAACTATACCATTTTGTTAGACCTACATATCTTTTTTACCATTCTAACGGTTACTTATAGTAATATCATAATTAAATATTATTAACGTTAAGTCTGACGTAGGATCATTTCGAAATACTATGTAAAAAGAATAAAAAATATACTTACAATATTGAAATGACTTGCCAACTGCCGCTTGGCACTTCTAACGAGTGGATAAACATAAACTTTATAAAAAATTATTGTTTTCGTTTGAAAATTTCGGACAAGAGAATTTATGTTTATGTTTGAATGATTGCATTCGTGTCAACCGTTCATTGGTTGATTTCAGTTTCGTATCGGTTTTTGGATTGTAAATAGGTTTTTGGGTATGCTAACAAAGAATATCATAGTAAAATTTGGGGCTAATAAGTCGCTCACCAGATATGAAAACATATGATATATAATGTATACGCTTAAGTAATTCTTGGCAGCTATTTTGTGTATATTTGAATTCAGTAAATGGACAAGGAAAACTTACTGAAAACATAAAACACGCGTTTGAAAACTTTAGAATTTTAGTTTGAAAACTTTGGAATTTTAGTTTGAAAACTAGAATATTAGTTTGAAAACTTTGGAATTTTAGTTTGAATTTTTAGAATTTTAGTTTTAAAACTTTGGAATTTTAGTTTGAAAACTTTAGAATTTTAGTTTTAAAACTTTAGAATTTTAGTTTGAAAACTTTGGAATTTTAGTTTGAAAACTTTGGAATTTTAGTTTGAAAACTTTAGAATTTTAGTTTGAAAACTTTGGAATTTTAGTTTCAAAACTTTAGAATTTTAGTTTGAAAACTTTGGAATTTTAGTTTGAAAACTTTGGAATTTTAGTTTGAAATTAATATTTGAAATTAATATTTGTTTATCTAATCGATGAATGAATTAAAAAGCAAGATGTATGGGGATGTCTTTACAAGAAAAGAAAAAGAGAAATTATTTATAGAAAAAGAGAAGTTATTTGAGATAAAAGAAAAACTATTTAGAGAAAAGAAAGTTACCTAAATGGAACAGGAGTAATATTTTAATTTAAAGAAAAATGACATTATTAAAGTAAGGTTAGACTATAAATATTTCCATTTTCAGAATCTCGAGCAATATTTACGTATTACTTGAAAAAAAAGAAAGAAGAAAAGAAATGAAGGAACATGACATTAGCCCAAGTAACCTTTTCTATCAAAACTTTACATAGAATTGCGCCCCCGTCGGTGAAGATTTATTTAAGAAAAGTATGAATTTATTTTCATTGAATGGTATCTTGAATGGTATCTTCATTCGTAAGGGATTTCCGGCAAAAAATAATTGTCAGAAAATATTTATCGTCTTAAAAAAATCGGTAAGAAATTAAATAGTGAAGTTTTATTTTCCCAGTCTCTAAATAAACATTTGCATTCCGTTTGCCGTAAAAAAATTCGTTCGCATTTATTAATACAAAGACATGATAGGAAAAGGTGTTTTTTTTAATAAGACTTGGTGCTATCAGTTAGACTCGAAACCAAAAAAGATCTAGCGTTCCAGCCGCGTTCTCTACCGATGTTGCTATCGAGAGAAACACATTAAAGTACAAATATTAACACACTCGAAGAAATGAATTTTATGTGAGTATGCCCAGACCGAAGTAAAAACATGTCGGCCAATCGAAATATATATTTCGCATTTCAATATGCTGATATATGTCTGTACGCGTTATTCATCAACCTAAACAATAATGGTAGTCGTTATAAATCATCCTTAGTGTATAATTACTATTTCCTGTTAATTTCAGTGTTATGTGACTAATAGTTTAATAGTTTACCTGCTAAATATTTACACACACACGTAGAATAAATGGTTTATTTATATAGATTTTAAAAGCGAAAAATTGTCGACTAAAATAGGTTTCATGGCTTTGTTTTTATTTAATTACGCATGCGCATAATTTTTCAAATCGAAACTCTGTATAATTTTTCAAATTTAAACCGTGTATCCAGCCTACGGGCTGGATGCACGGTTTGAACGCGTAAGCAAAACGATTTGAGTTTGATTATATCTATCTAGCTATCCCTCTCTCCCCTCTCTCTCTCTCTCTCCCTCTCTCTCTCTCTCTCTCCATATATATATATATATATATATATATATATCAATGTTTGGACAATTAATCGGAATCGAGAATCGGAAAGATCGAAACTTTAATGGGTATCGGAATCGGTAAATTTTGTGCCGATTTTCTGATGCCAAAAACGATTCCTTTAACTACCTTTTTTATTTGATTTTGTTTAAAACAAAATTGTCCGCTGCTGGTTGTAATAATAAAATAGTATATATTTATTGATTTAAAACAAAACTAAAATCTATAAATCGCCCCCTCCCACAAGCGTAGTCTTACGACTGAGAAAATATATGCACATTTAACATGAGTTCTTACTGTGATTCGGACAAAATAGCACCTTTTTAGTTAAATATTTAGAAATTTATAAAGAATGGGAAACAGTTATTGTATCGGAATCGGGAATTTAGTACTGAATCGGTAATTGTATTGGAATCGCAAAAAAAACCGGTCCCATCACATACATATATATATATATATATATATATATATATATATATATATATATATATATGTATACACACACACACATATATATATATATATATATATATATATATATATATATATATATTCTACTTGTTTATATTTCTATGCCTTTCTGTCCTTTAAAAACAGTATTGATTAATGAAAAGTTGCGATATAATTTTCTAAGTATGTGAGTTGCACAGAATAGCATTTACATGTTGGAACTTTCATTCAAATTTATTTCAGAAGATCAATGACATTTTATAAAGCTTCTTTTTTTTTACCTGTATTTCTTATTTAAATTCAATACGAAGTTAAAATTTATGACACCCCGATTCATATGAAAACGTGATGTCGTCCTTTGAAAATAATAAGCCAACAAGAAATATCCACTAGATAATACAAATATAAACGCTTAAGATTTTATTATGGCAAATAACCAAACGTGTAAAGCTTCGTGATACATTCTTCTTAATATCTAGAGAAAAAAACTCGGTGCCACCCCGGAGCTATGATCTAAATCTAGAAGCTTTCTCTAATACTCTTTATGATGTATGATTTAATTTCTGTAGTCTCTTTCTCGTTTGAACATATTTTTTAAATGTTAAATTGAATGGGTTGCTTTTTATAAGAAATAAAATCAGATGTCCGCATATATTTAATACGAGACTTGTTTCCGTTTTTAACGGGCACTTCTTATAATCCGTTGAATTAAAGTGAATGTTTTATGCCAAATCAATCCTTATATATGCTTTTTTTAAACTCATTTTTTAATTAAATACTTACCTCATTAACGCCTAACTGTGCATTGAACAGATGCGTTAATACTTAGTTCGCTGCAGTAAATTATAACTAAGGTTCATACAATATTTCAACCAAATCGGACCAGTACTTTCTGGAAAAAGTTGAGTAGATGTGATATTATGGTGACTAAGTTCTATTAATCCCTAAGTCTGCATATAAGAAATATCATAATACTTAGTTCGCTGCAGCTTAACCCAAAGGTTTATATTATATTTCAGACGAGACGGTCCAGTAGTCTTCACGAAAAAGTGTAAATAGCTCACAAACAGACTGAGAGAAATATAATATATAGGGAGATTAAAACGTAACTCTTATTTTAAAAATATATTTTATTTTATATTTTTTTATATAATTTATACAGTTAATGAATATGAAGAGAAAAAACAATGCATGGAAATAGGACAATATCAAAGATTTGTTTTTTTTTATGCAAGATGGGGCTAATCTACACTTTGCTATTGTTATTCGTGGATGGCTGAATACCTAATTCTCTGGGGGATGGATGAGTCGTCGCTGTTCGCACGAATGGCCGGTCAGAAATCCTGACTTAACCCCCAGCAACATTTTTTTTTTCTGGGGTGGCTGAAAGAATAAGTCTACTGAACTAAACCAAGAAATTTAGAAGAACTTGAAGGACGAATACGTGACGTTGTGATTACGATTTCTTGTGATTTCCTTATGAAATCAGTTGATACGATTCCTGGTTGACTTGAAAAGTTGGTGGCGACTGGAGGCGGCCATATTGAATTGTAAATAAAAGTCCATGTATTATACTTTCTTCTCATTTGTATTAATTGTATAAATAATATTTCAAAAATAAGTTATATGCGTTTTCAAATAAGGAGATATATTTCAATCGCACTGTAGATTAGATTTATCATTATTGAAAGAAACTTTGTGGAAATTATAAGTTGCTATCTACACAACTTTTGTAATTTACTGATCATAATCAGTTCATTCATTTCCTTCATTGGTTATTCCGATATCTTTTTAGTTAACAGTTCTTTTGATAAAGACAGTGGATAATTATAGGACGAACGATATTAAGGTTACCAGCATCTTAAGTGAACGTTTTTCTGTTGAACGACCTGGAATCGAGCGCGACGTATTAAACATAATCGACCCATTCAGCCATGGCTACACTTTCCAGAGAATTGTATTTTGTTTGAAATAATAACTTTCCATCGGGGTCAGTTCTATCAAGAAAAATTAATTTTTCTTCTGGTAAAAATAACTGTTATTGCCAGCAAAATAATGGTAAATAAATATTCTTTAAATAAAGCAACAAATGTTATTTATTTACTTACATTTGGACCAATTAAAATCTTTTTTATAACAATAAAAATATACTGCCGTTTAACCGTAAAAATAATTGCAGCTAAATATTTTTTTTTCAAATCAACAAAACGAATGTTGCTTTTTAAAACATATTTATTTGAAATTTTACTGTTATATTCGACGGGATGGCGGAATTTAATTTAGGAAAATTTCATTTTAAAAGTATTGGTTGTCAGAAATGTTACCTTAACGTCATCAATTTTCTCTTTTGGATTTTCAAATTTCTTATTTGTAAATATTTTTTCACATCAATAAAACGAATGTCACTTTAAAAAGCGTATATATTTAAAATTGTACTGTTTTATTCGATGTGAGAACAATTCATTTTAAAACAGTGGATTTTGGAATTTTACATCCAATTTATATGCATTTTAAATGATTACAGAAGAAATGTTGCGAGTTTGTCTCTGCTGTATAGTTATTTTCATGGAAAGTGTTCGACTGAGCTTCAATCTATGATCCCCCCTCGCCAAACTTTAACAAGAAACAATGAAAACACTATCAATAATCCCCCACTCTTTATCTGTGCCTAAACCTAAACGTAGATTCCATGAACAAAGCGTCTTTCTTAGAACTGCATACCTGTGGAATTGTCTTCCATTTTCCTGCTTTCCAGCTGACTACAATATGGTTGTTTTCAACTCTTACGTAAACAAGTTCTTGATGAGCCGTTCCACTTGTTAACAAATTTATCGAATTTCCGTTACTAACGATTACTATATTGTCCAATTTCTACTGTACACTCTGTAACTCTTATCCTCGAGTGGCCTCTTAGCCTTGATAAGTGGTGATACCTATGTAAAAAAAATGTATTTTAAATGATTACTAGGGCTATGACAACAGCATATCGTTTTCATTGTTTTGGTTTTCGAGTATATACCCCACACAGTTAGACACAGTTAATCAACCAAGAACCACATCACTCTATATAAAAGCATATAAGATATCAACGGATACACGCTCGGGAGTCAAAACAATGAAAAGAATATGCTGTTGTCATAGCCCTAATGATGACCAACGTAAGATTATGAATGGCTTAGCGTATAGATATTCTGTTAAAAATGTCGAATATATAAAAGGTTTGTCTAACACACTCTTATATAGAATGTTGGGAAAACCGATGGAATAACCACGGGATTATATAAAGGAGCTCGTTTGTGTGAGGCTCACTTTTGAAATAACACCATCGTTATTCGACTTTCCATTTCTTTCTGAATCGAATATTTTTTATTCGAGATTCCCCACTTATAAAGATAAAGAAAACTATGGGAGTGCGTTTCGTTTACGTTGATGAATGGTATGGTTGGTTGGTTGGTTGGTTGGTTGGTTGTTTTTGTTTTACGGCATATCAACCCTTTTTAGGTTATTTAATGCCGAATCCAAAGATTTTGAAGAAAGATTTTTTAATAGAATATATTTGTTGTTTTCAAGTCGGTTTCTATTTAACCCATAGTTGAGACCCTAACAGGCACTACCACTCCGGGTCAGAGTGGACCTGGGAGCAATGGCAATTAAAGGGTGGCTCCACACTCCCCAAACCCCGCAATCTGGAGCCTCACCATTGGATAAAGTTTAAAGTCATATCCAGGACCGATGAATAGTATGAACTCGATATTATTGATTTGATGGCCTTAAAAATGATTGACATTTGATTTGGCGACGTTGTAATGAACAGGAAAGCAGTTCAGTGGTTATGTGTTCTACAGATGGGAGGTTCTTGCAAAAAATCTCCGTGCATAGAAATCTCGCTTGACTCTAGACACGTGAAGTGAAAACGGAAAGTAACATTGATGTGGTAGACAACGCGAGTTCTTGCTGTGAATGCCCTAACTTAAAAACCTGGGATTCGAGCTCAGTCGATAACTTTACTTTGAAGTAATAATAGAATAGACAGAGACTAGCAACGTCTCTTCTGTGAAAATGTCGTTGTAGGGAAGAGATTTAATTAGATCACCATTCAATAATTGAAATACAAACAGTAAAACTCTTTTCTACGAAGGTCGTTCGGCAAGTAAGGTCTTCTGCTTTTTAACTCAAAGACTAAAACGTTGAAGAGCTACGAAGATGACAGTTGTACCATTTAAACGAGTGGCCTTTTCTGTTTCTAGAACTAATTTTTTTTTCTACATAGTAACCACCAACTCAATACAGTTTTGCCAGATTTCTTTGATGTTTCGGTCATAAATGTTCGGAGCGCATTTTATCATTCACATCTCTGTTGCCACTCTGAAATCGAAGACCTCATCTCCTAACTTTGTTGACATCAACTGCATCGACTTCGTAAACGTTCAGCAGATGCCGGTGAATGTTCATTGGTTCAATTTTTGTGCATGGGAGAATACAATGACGCAGCTCTGCTCTTGACACAAGCCCATGACAGAGTTGCTTTCTTGGAGTCTCACACCGTCAATATCTACAATAGAGACAGGAAACTTTTAGAACATAAATGAAGAAGTTCAGCCATCATAACAATGTAATTTCCAATCTTATTTGTTCCATTCGGTCGGAACAAAAAATAGGAGACATTACTTTTGAAACGTCCTTCCTACATCAATGAATATATGGCCTTTATTCAATTCATATTGTGTATTCACTCTAAAACTATTCCTTTTTTTATTAAATGTCATTATATTAAATGATGTTATTTTGTGAGTCCTGGAAATGTCCGCTTGTTTCAAAGTTATAAAGTTATATTAAAAAAAAAACAGTCAATCACTCAGCTTTGATGGATTGGTCAGGAGACATCCACCTCTTTCCTCGCGTCTTCTTGCCTGCTTCTTAGTCTGAGAGTTTAACCTTTTTCAATATCTACTGCGGATCGATATATTGCTCTTATGGTTTGTATTGTTTTTCAAACCGTCTCAAAACGAACGACTACCTTCGGGACTCTGAAAGGAAATTTTAATCCATTCGTGTTTTCTTTTTAAAATCATTCCTTTCAAACGGGATTATATTTGTGTCCACTCCTTCTTTGTAGTCTACTAAATTCGCTTTTACCGACGGAAACTGACTCAGAGGAACGATGCGGCTTACTCTTTCATCTACCGATACGTATGGCTCCTCTTGTAATCTTACCTTCACTCGTATTGATCTACTTGTATTGTATTCTTCCGTATCGTTCTTCTGTTGAATGCTTCGTCTTTTTGTTTCGATATGTTTCTTTTCTTATTTTAAATATTCAGTTATGATCACTTAAAATGATGCTATTAGTCGTCAATTTCTTCTTTAGTCCGACTTTTAATACCAATAAGAAGCTTCACGTTTCTCTCATGTTAAGAATTGTTTTTTGTGCATCTCTATACTTTCGTTGTTTGAGGAAGTAAACCTTCCTAAGCGTTATCTCCTCTCTTTTAGATGCCTCTATTGGAAATACGGATAAAGCTACTCAGATATTTTAGGTGATCAGTGTGCACTATTTCTAGTTCGCTGGCTTTTCAAACCTCGCTTGACCTTGTGTATAACCTCCTAGAGGTGACGTTTATAAACTCTCTGTATCTATTTCTCTTCCTCTCTCTCTCTCTCTCCCTTCGTCTCTCTCTCTCGTATATATATATATATATATATATATATATATATATATATATATATATATATATGTAGAGAGAGAGAGAGAGAGAAAATAAAAAAGAATTCATCCAGAGGAAGTCTCGAAATAAAGACGAAACGTTGATGAACACATAATACGGTTTGTTCCTTTTTATTTTCTGTATTTTGTCGGAATACTATTTCCATCATTTTCATCATATATACACTTGTGCCCGATATTATTCATACCCCCCCTTGAAAATTGAGTTTATTAGGTGTAACTTTGTAAGAATTTATTGTTTACGTCCATATTGATACATATTCTTAATAAACCTCTTCTGATCATTTTCGTCATTTTAAAATCTCGGGATACTTGTAATAAAAGAAATATACAGCTATTTATAAAATCTGCAATGTTCAAAAATAATCATACCCCCTTATTTTTTCAGTATTAATTGAGTTTCTGACTGTTTGTTTCCTATTTGATTCTTATTTTGAATGCTTTTATACAACCTTTGATTAATTTCATTTCGTTTTTTGCATTTTCAGAAATTAAAATGATATCAACTGAAAACCAATAAAAGAATAAAAATTATTAGAATGGGGAAGAAAAAAGAGCTTAGTAATGATCTTAGGACTAAAATTGTGAATTCACATAGGGATGGTTTAGGTTACAAGTCAATTTCCAAGAAATTTGAGGTCCCTACAGCAACAGTACAGAGCATCATCAAAAAATTCCAGAGCCACCACACAACAAACAACTTGATTGGTAGAGGAAGGAAAAGGAAACTGTCTGCTAGAGCCACCAGGAATATTGTAAGAAGTGTTAATGCAAATCCAACCACCACTACTAAGGACATTTTAGAAAATCTGGAGTCTTCTGGCATAAAAATATCAAGGCAAACATTGCAAAGGACTCTGCATGAAAATGGTCTGAAAGGAAGACCAAGAAGGACTCCATTGCACACCGGAAAACACCTTGCAGCACGTCTAAAGTTTGCTAGGACCCATGTGAATTCTCCAGAGCCGTTTTCTCAAGTATTTTGTGGACTGACGAAACAAAAATTGAATTGTTTGGCCATATGGATGCTTCTTACGTTTGGAGGAAGAAAGGAGAAGCTTACAACCCAAAGAACACCATACCCACGGTGAAACATGGTGGTGGTAGCCTAATGTTTTGGGGCTCCTTTTCGGCTAGTGGTCCAGGTAGTTTGGTCAAGATAGATGGAACCATGAAGAAGGAGCAATATTTGGAGATACTCCAGAAAAACATTAGACAGGATGCGGAGAAGCTCCATTTAGGACCAAACTAGGTCCTTCAACAGGATAATGATCCAAAACATACTGCCAAAATAGTCAAGAAATGGTTTGAGGATAATCAAATTAATGTTTTGGAATGGCCTAGCCAGAGTCCCGACCTGAACCCTATCGAAAACCTCTGGCACATATTGAAAACTGAGGTTAAAAAGCGGAAACCTAGAAATTTGAGGGATTTGGAGAACTGCATTGAAGAATGGTCAAAAATCAGTATTGATGCTTGTAAAAACCTTGTGGATAAATATCCAAAACGGTTACAGGTAGTTATTAAGAATAAAGGGCATGCTATTGACTATTAGTAAGAGAGGTATGAATAATTTTGAACTAGTGCCATTATTGTTTTTCTTTGTATAATGTTTCAAACCTGCATAATTTATTTATTTATTGAGTTTAAATTAAATGCTTATGCTTGATTTATTGTTTGAAATCCCTTTAATATTGTCTACCTTCTGGTTTGAGCAATATTCTTATAGAAATCTCAAAGATCCGAGGGGTATGAATAATATCGGGCACAAGTGTATATATATATATATATATATATATATATATATATATATATATATATATACAAGCAGGCCGCCTGGCGTTGCCCAGTCATAAAATACGCATACATATTTTATTTTAATTAATACAGAAACGGAGACATATTCATGCGAGTATTATGTTTTTCTAAACAGTTCACTTCTTGTAAGAAGTGAACTAAATTTCAAGTCTGTAGATCAATAATTCGTTGAGTATATAGCTGCTAAGTGTCCTCACGCATATATATTCTTATATATATACGTATATATATATATATATGTGTGTGTGTGTGTGTGTGTGTGTGTGTGTGTGTGTGTGTGTGTGTGTGTGTGTGTGTGTGTGGATAGATAGATATATATAGAGAGAGATAGATAGATAGACATATATGAAATGTTATAACCTGTTGAAAGAGTTATATGCTAAATTGATAATTGAATAAAGTTACATTTGTGTTCACTTTTGTATTAAATACTAATCCGTATTTATCCCTAACTGTGCATCGAATGAATACTAAACCTTTAGTTCGTTGCATATTATTATAATAAAAGTCTATACAATATTTTATCCAGATCGGTATAGTAGATTTCGAGAAAGAAGTTAGATTAAATGCTATATTCTGGTGACTAATCTCTATTAATCCGTAACTATAAATTGAACGGATACCATAATGCTTAGTAGGCATCTATTTATTAAAACTAAAATTCATACAAAATTTCGACCAAATCGGCGCTGTAATTTCTGAAGATAGGTGGAACACACAGACATAAAATATGAAATATAATGTAGATCTCTCTCTCTTTCTCTCTCTCTCTTTCTCTCTCTCTCTCTCTTTAGTCTAACACTATTTTTGTGGTTGCAAAGGACATTAAAGAGAATTCAAGAATTGTTTTACATATTTCCTCATATAAAAGATTAACAATTTCCCCAGACTTCCTCTTAATTGTAACATTTAAAAAGATGTACCACTGAACACTTAAGTCGGTTTATTTATTCACAGATAAAAACTGTTACATAGCGAATCCGGTTAATGTAATTGAAAAGCAACTTTAGTTAACAGAAGTTTGACTGACATCAATAAGAAAATAATTTTCTTATTTTGGCTGACAACTGAAGCAAGCGGAGAACTGACGCTTCCCCGAATAACTTCCTTTAGGGATGAGGCGCACATGGTATTTAACCTATCAATCTGCTTATCAATGTGAATATCTCTCTTCCCTTCGTTTCATGCATGCAAGTAACCCGTCAGTGTAAAATGTTAATTTCTCCCTCTGTGTGCCTTTTTGTCTCTGATTGATCCTAAGCATAGTCCACATTTCTTAAACTCTGAATGGACCTCACGCTGTTTGTAAATGTTGCAATGTGTCTGTGGTAATAAAGCTGCTCTAAAAACTAAATAAGATGGTACGAGAGACAGTATCCACGGAAGTCCTCGACTTTAACAGAGGTTGTATAATTGTTTATACACGCTACAGACAGTTAAAACTGTTTGAAAAATTGCAATTACGTATTTTTGCTTAGAAAAGGATCACTTAATATTAAGGGACGGAGGCCACTCGATGATAAGGGTTAATGTGTGTACGGTAGTCATTGGGACAATAGCGTAGTAATCGTTTGTTGTGGAAATTTGGTATAATTAGATTATTTAATGTGGCTGTTCATTAAGAACTTGTTTCGTTAGACTAGTAGATGACAATAGTGCAGTCAACTGAGATGCTGACCAGCGTAACACAGTTCCACAAGCGGGCAGTTTTAGGAAAAAAGCTTCGTTCGTGGAATCCACGTTTAGGTTTAAGCACTGATAGAAACTGGAGGCATTGAGAAATTTTAATGAATTGGAATATTTGGAAGAATACATTAATTTAAATTTAGATAAGAAAATTAAAAATAAGGAAGAAAAAAATGAATGTCGCTGAAGTAAAAATTTCGACATCAACTATTTTAAAATGAATTGTTCCAAAAAATAAAACAGTACAATCTATATTATAAACCTTATACTTATGTATGTATGTATGTATGTATGTATGTATATCTGCTTAAAAATTTCGACAGACGCGGCGGATTTTCACGAGATTGGTATCTTCTTGAAGCTTGACCACTCGGACGACAAACATCAAACAATTGGCTAAAGACATTCATTTCTTCACCCTTAACTGGGCACTTTCTACAGGGAGGGGTTGCTCTTTTTCGCCCATATTTTCGAAAGTCATCCCATCTTTTCGATTGTCTAGCCTTAATTTAAACATACATCACTTTTTGTTTTGCGATGGGCGCAACAGCAAAGACGTCACGTTTTTTATGTTCTTTTCCTCCTTTGCGGTATAGGTTCAAGCATGCCTGCCTGCCTACTATCACATTTTTTTTTGCTCAACACACACCTAAAACAGCCGGGCAACGCCGGGCAACGCCGGGCAACGCCGGGCAACGCCGGGCACCCAGGCTAGTTTAAAATAAATACGTTGTAAAAAGCGACATTCGTTTTATTGATTTGAAAAACTACTTAGCTGTAATTATATTTAAGGTTAGAAAACGGTGTATATTTATTGTTATAAAATTATTTAAATTGCAACCATTTTGAATAAATGAATAAATAAGATATATTTGTTGTATTATTTAAAGAATATTTATTTACGGATTATTTTGCGTGCAATAACAGTTATTTTTAAAGAATAAATATGTCCTTTTAATCGTATTGAACCCGATAAAAATTTATAATTTCAAAAAGAGTATTATTATTATTAACAAGATTATTATTATTATTATTATTATTATTATTATTATTATTATTATTGTTATTGTTATTGTTATTGTTATTAACAAGACAGTAACTGAGGTTCAATGTTTAACAACATGGATCTATATTATATATGATTGTTTTTTTTTTGTTTTTGTTTTTTGGAATTCATTGAGATGAGTAATTTGTATATTTATTTATTTATTTTGCGGACTGTTAAATTCGTCTTCATATTTGTTGTTCTTTCTTCCACCACGTTTCGACCAAATATTCCTTTCGCCTTCTTCAGGTGGTTAACCGTGACGAGATAAGGGTGCTGAGACGCTTAACTGTATCCTCGGTAATTACTGCCTTCCATAATTGTTGTCTTACCACGTTTTGGCCAACGAATCATCTAGCCTGTTTTCGGTAGGATTGAAACCGCCATCTTCAGACAATGCTCACCTGGAACCGTAGACATTCAACGCCTCCATCTAGGTGAGCATTGTCTGAAGATAGCGGGTTCAATCCTACCTAAAGCAGGCCAGATGATTAGTTGACCAAAATATTTTGAGGCAGCAATAACTATAGAAGGCAGTAATTACTGAAGATACAGTTAAGAGACTCAGCATTCCTCTCTTGAAGAAGGCCAGAGGTTGTGTTGGCCGAAACGTGGTGAAACAACAACAACGATTAAGATAACACTTCGCAAAACAAATAGACAAATAAACATAGATCGATAATGTTTAATTCGTCAAGTTCGATCTCAGGTTATTCAACTTAAACACTTTCACTTAAGATAATGGCAACCTTTCCATGGTTTGTTCTATAAGTATCCGGCCGTTTTAACGAAATAATTCTAACTAGAAAACATCGTGACAACCAATTATTTGATTCATGCCAAACTAGCGTGGGTGGTTGGCGGTGTCTGGATGTTTGGAGGTGTGTGTTAAGCACAAAAAACAGTGGTAGGAGGCAGGTAGACTAAACCCCGAACCGCGAAGGAGGAAAAGAACGTGAAAAAAAACGTGACGTTATTGCAGTTGCGTCCATTGCCAAACCGGAAGTGATGAGGGTTAAAATTAATCAATCGAAAAGAGTGGGTGATTTTCGAAAATATCGGCGGAAAAAGCCACCTCTCCTTGTAGAAAAGTGCCCAGTTGAGGGCGAAGGAATTAATGTTTTTGGTCATTTTTTATATTTGTGGTCCTAAGGCTGGTGCATCAAAATGATACCAATCCCGTAAAAATCAGTCGCCTCTATGGAAAGTTTTAGGTAGACCTGCATACATACATACATTTATGCAGACAGGTGAAATTTATATTATAGAAGAATAGATGAATTATTAATAGCAAATTACAAAGATTCATTAGAATCCAATCTGGAATTTACTGAAGATTTTGTTTAATAATAAAATGTTTAATAATAAATATAATTTATGCATGTATGTATGTACTTCTCTTAGTCTCTCTGTCTGACCGTCTGTCTGCTAGTTTCACCTTTTCTCGTATACTATTGGACTGATCCGTTTGAAATATTACATGGCACTTTGGTATACGATGCAGTGAAGTATTATGGTAACTATTTGGTGCGCAATTAGGGTTAATTTACTAAAGATATTTATTAGAAGTATGTGCACAGAATTAAGTATTATGGTATCCGTTCAATGTACAGTCAGGGATTAATATGGATTAGTATTAAATTAAAAATTTAGTTCAAATTTAAACATATTAAACTATCAATTACGCATGAAGCATTCACTCTAATTCCACAGGCTATAAAATTTGCATTTTAAAAACACGCAAAAAGTCTAGCTATATTTATATAATGACATCTGATTTATTTATTCCTGACGGTAAAAACAACTCATTTAATTTACCATTTAAAAATAAAAATCTACACTAGAAAAAAAAAACTGCAGAAATTAAATTATACATCGTAAAGAGTTGTGAAAACGCTTCAAGATTTAGATCGATGCTCCGGGGTGACACCGGGTTACTTCTGTAGATATTAAGAAGAATGTCTCACAAAACTTTACACTCTCAGTTATTTGACATTATTAAACTTTAAACGTTTATATTTTAATGTTTTCGTAGTGAATATTTCTTTATTCATCGCACGGACGACTAAAGCTCTTCGAAAAATTACATTCGGTTGACTGAGAAATGTTATCGCTTCCTTTTTAATCATCGAATTGAAATATTAGAAGAAAAGTATTAAATTATAAAAACAAATCCATTATTAAATTTAAAATACAAAGAAATATTGTGAGACTTGACATAGTAATATGAGACAATAGAGTGAAAGAGAGTAAAAACCTTAGTAGCAGTCAGTGTCCCCCAATAATTCCAGCATAAACTGACCTGGTAACAAGTAAATGCCGAGGCATTATGAACAACATGAAAAGAAACTGGAATTTTTGGTAGATTTTAACAATTTCAGTGATCATAGAAACTTGTTCGTGCATGTGGTGCAATATATTTAGAAAGAGTAGTATTAATTCTATGTTTCTTTAAATGTTTATGTTTCTTTAAACTAGACATTCTTTACAAAGTAATAAAAGCAACTTCTGATTTTCATGAGTCAAACACACATAACCACAAAGTCTAAAGGCAGCAGATCACCCATGACAATACAATACGTTAAGTATTCGTACACATGCACACATATCACTATCCATAAACTGTCAATTTCTCTGATATTATCCTATATACCATACGTTATCCTATATGCATACCTTATCCGGTATGTCATATATGTGTACCATATATTATCCTATATACCACACATTTATCCTATACAACCATACATTTATCTTATATACCATATATTATCCTATATGCCATACATTTATCCTATATACCATACATTTATCTTATATACTATACATTTATCCTATATGCCATACATTTATCCTATATACCACACATTTATCCTATATACCATATATTATCCTATATGACATGCATTATCCTATATACAATACATTTATCCTATATACCATACATTTATTCTGTATACCATACATTTATCCTATATGCCATATATTATTCTATATGACATGCATTTATCCTGTATACGATACATTCATCCTATATACCATATATTATCCAATATGACATACATTTATCCTATATACCATATATTATCCTATATACCACACATTTATCATATATACCATACATTTATTCTATATACCATACATTAATCCTATATACCATACATTATCCTTTATACCATAATTTATCCTATATACCATACATTATATTATGTGCCATACATTACCCTATATACCATACATTATCCTATATGCCATACATTAATCTATATACATACATTTATCCTATATATCATACATTATCTTATATGCCATACATTATCCTATATGATATATTATCCTATATGTCATACATTATTCTGTATACCATATATTTATTCTATATACCATACATTTATCCTATATACTATGCATTATCCTTTATACCATACATTATCCTACATGCCATACATTATCCTACATACCATATATTTATGGTATACATTACTATATATACCATAGATTATCATATATACCACACATTATCCTCTATGTCATACATTATCCTATATACTATATATTTATCCTATATGCCATACATTATCCTTTATACCATACATTATCCTATATGCCATATATTACCTTATATACCATACATTATCCTATATACAATAGATTATCCTATATACCATGTATTTATCCTATATACCATACATTTAATCTGTATGCCATACATAATCATTATATTATATGCTGTACATTATCCTATATACTATACATTATCCTATATACCATACATTATCCTATATACCATGAATTATTATATATGCCATACATTATCCTATATGTCATATATTATCCTATATACCATACATTATCCTATATACCATACATTATTCTATATACCATTCATGCAACTCTGATGAGTTTTAAAGCATCTGAAATTGCTAAGTAAGATCTACTATATAATCTTCGTTTTTATAACGACCACCGTTTTGTCGACTAATATAGTCGGGACATGCCAAAATTTAGAAGACTCTCGAAAAAAGTGTCTTATACATATATTTTTTTAACATATTTACAATTAAATATACGGCACACTTAGAGAGCAGTCACAAAAAGATTGTTTTCTACTTAGGATTTTATATATTGGGCTTTAAATTTCATTTAAATAATGTATATTTCAAATTTTAATAAAGGTTTAGGTATCATAGCTCTATTGTGAAGTGGGATGTTTACAGATTCGAAATCATTTCTAATGTCTTGTCCCAAACATTTTATACTTGTGATTTAACTTTGTTTAAAAGTGGGTTGATTGAAGTCTTAACGAAAGTTTGACTTCACAGCTTCCTTTCATTGTCGCCCTCAGAACATTTTACACATAAATACCTTTTTACACATGAATAGATTTTTCGTTTTGTGTAGATTCTCTAACCTTTTCTTTATTAGGAATCACTCAAAAAATTTGCAAGTACAGGGTGGGCCAAAATAAGGGTCCTATCTTTAAATTTGAATAACTTAAAATAAAAGTTAAACTCACCAAACTTTATGTGTGTGTAGACTGACCATTCCGAGATTTTTTTGAAATAAACAAAACAAATTTTGGCCGATAAACACTTCTTAAAACTTACATGAATTTATGAATTTTTAAAAATAGGACCCTTATTTTGGCCCACCCCGTGTATATATATATATATGTGTGTGTGTGTGTGTGTGTGTGTGTGTGTGTGTATCATTGGACTGTTGTTGTTCGTCGATTCGTACGTTGAGTTATTTAGAAAATTATGTGTGAATTTGTCAACATCATCATTATCATGTACTGGATATGTGTGAGTCTTAAACAAACTCTTTATTTAAAAAAAAATCTAAACGTCTGTAAATCATATCAATTGGACTGTTGTTTGTCGTCGATTCGTACGTTGAGTTATTTGGAAAATTATGTGTGTGTTTGTCAACATCATCATAATCATTATCATGTACTAGGAAGAAAAAGATCAGGATGGAAAAGGGACAAAAACAGTCCAACCGCTGATGACTTACTATGTATGAGTTGGAATTTTCCTTTATGTGTATTTTACATGTACGTGTGTGTACGTATGTATATGCATATGTATGTATGTGCGTATTTGTGTGCCTCTACGTGATTATGGTTGCATGTGTATGCACATGCATACGTGTGTTGGCATACATCTGTATGGACGCATGTGTTTATTGTCATATGTATGTGGGGTGGAGAGGATTCCCGTAAGCCGTGGTGAAGTCAACCCCTCTAGGAGAAACAAATCTTAGATTTTAAAAAAAAAACATAAAGCTGGAGACCAGTACCCGCATTAAGCTGGTCTGCAGTTTTACGTGTTGCTGGGTATCTTGCTCTTGCTTGTTGCTGGATGTCAACATTTTGAACCGAGAGAGAGATTTAGCTGTCGTACAAAGCTAAAACTCTGGAACATCATCTGTGTATAGATACTCCCTCAGCCATGGAAATGTTGTGATGCCTGTAGCCCTGAAATGCTGGAAGCATGTAGTAATTAATCTGCCATCATTATATGTATATATGTATGTATAGGTGTATGCATGTTCATGTACAGGTGTATGTATATGTGTGTATATCTATGTGTATGTGTATGTATATGTGTATATATATGTCTATATGTATATGTGTGTATGTATATACGTATATATATATTGTTTGTATGTATGTGTATATATGCATGTGTGTATGTGCATATATGCATGCGTGTATGTGTATATATGCATGTGTGTATGTATGTATATGCATGCATGTATATGTGTATGTATGTACATATTTGTGTATGACTGCATATTCATGTATGTGTATGTATATGTAGGTAAGTGTATATATATGTGCATATGTGTACATATGTGTATATGTATGTATATGTGCGTATGTATTTGTATATGTGTGTGTATTTATATGTATGTGCATGTGTATGTATGCGTGTGTGTATGTATATGAATGTATGTGCATTATGCATTGTGTATGTATATATGTATATATGTGTGTATGTTTACAAATGTGTATATGTATGTATATGTGAGTATGTATTTGTATATGTGTGTGTATTTATATGTATGTACATGTGTATGTATTGCGTGTGTGTATGTATATAAATGTATGTGCATTATGCATTGTGTATGTGTATATCTATATATGTGTGTATGTATATATATATATATATATATATATATATATATATATATATATATATATAAGAGAGAGAAAGGGAATAAAAAGGGAGATTATACTTTTACTAAACAAGAAATATTGATATTTATTAGTTTTCTTTTAGATTGTATTTTTACAATAAACAACAAATTGATGAAGCAATTGTTGAACAAACATTTTGGAAAAATCTCTTAACTTGTTACTGTGATGCGACGCGTTGTGTATTAACCTATCGTAATAACTAATCACACTACCGTGAACCTTCTTATGCGCGGTGAAATGCACAAAATTACCTGACAATAGTTCAGAATATCCGGCACCGTTGTTAATATCATCAATTTTCCCTTGAGTGGTAGGTCACGGCTTCAACAATAAAAAAAACTACATTTCACAACAACGTTCGTTGGTTAGTAATCGCATGTCGTTAGTACGAAACCTACAGAGAGAGAACAAGTAATAAGAACGCCATTATCCAAAATTTAGAATACGTCAAACAATGGATAAGTCTTGTGCGTGATACGCATGAAAATATTTATCTACTGTTTTAATTTGCGGTACATTTCATCTTTTCTTAATCTATAAATATAAAAGCGAAAATGTATGTATGTATGTGTGTTCGCCTTTTCTGTGTGTCTACAAAAGGCTTCTTTCAGAGAAGCGGTCGCTCGGTTCACAACTTTTTAAAACTTTTTATATCACATACAAATCTTAATATCTCACACTTAACAACGAAGCTCGCCTGTCTATTTAATTTGGTCGATTTTGGGAAGATAAATATCCAATATTTGTCGCTCGCTGCATGTGGGTTAGTCTTCTTCCTATAACATCTGGGGGGGGGCGAGGAAAAAAGCGTTCAGCAGTAAATGAAATCCAGCAGTCAAACTGACCTCATTAACTCATTAAAACGAGCACCTGCTAAATCCAACTAATTAAATAAATTCAAACATTCTTCCGTAAGCATGTCGTTGTGGGTCAATCGTTAGCGTCGCACTTTTTTTTTCACAACTTTGCCTCAACGGTTCGGGTTCGATCCTCATACTTACATTTTTTAAACCCCCCCCAACCACCACCACCAAACACCCGGGCAACGCCGGAGTCTTTTTCCTATAACATCTTGGGGGTGGAAAAAAAGCGTTCAGCAATAAATGAATACTATCCCGCAGTTGACCTCATTGTCTCATTAGAACGGGCACCTGCTAAATCCAACTAATTAAATAAATTCAAACGTGTTTCCGTTAGCATCTCGCGGTGGAGCAATGGTTAACATCGCACTTTTTTTTCACACTTTAATTTACAACTTTGCCTCAACGGTTCGGGTTCAATCCTCATACTTACTTTTTTTTTTAATCCCCCGTCACACCTCCAAACACCCGGGCAACGCCGGGTACCCCTCGCTAGTTTATAAATATAAAAGCGAAAATGTAAAAAGATAAATATTCAATATTTGTCGCTCGCTGCATGTGGGTTAGTCTTCTTCCTATAACATCTGGGGGGGGGGCGAGGAAAAAAGCGTTCAGCAGTAAATGAAATCCAGCAGTCAAACTGGCCTCATTAACTCATTAAAACGAGCACCTGCTAAATCCAACTAATTAAATAAATTCAGACGCTTTTCCGTAATCCTGTCGTTCTGGGCCAATCGTTAACGTCGCACGTCCTTTTTTTTTTCACATCTTTGCCTCAACGGTTCGGGTTCGATCCTCATACTTACTTTTTTTTAATCCCCCCCAAACATCCGGGCAACGCCGGGTACCCCTCGCTAGTACTTTCATAAATCAGAGTCCATTTTTTGTTGGCTGTTTTTGAACCCAATCAACAACGGGTACTTTTGCTAGTCTAATTTATAAAACTCATATTGTCTGTCTGTTTGTCTTTCTGTCTTTCTTTCTTCATATTTTCAACATCTATTTCGACTTAAACTAAAAATTGCAGAGTGATTGGACTTTTATGTGCCGTTCTTTTATTGGTCTTTTAGCCGGTTAAAATAGTTTTTGAGGGGTGGGGTCAAAACAGGTCAAAATTGAAAAAAAAAACGTTATTCATTTTGTACATTCATCTTATGATTATTTTAATTAGTTCGAATGCGTGTCACGTTGGTAGAATTAAAACGTCATCAGGTTTGTATGCTACAATTTTGTTTTCGGTTTCAATTCTAGCTAATGGCACACACATCTTTTTTTTTAAAATCATGACGATAATAATATATACAAAATCTGGACGAATTCAAATATCATATTTAAGCGTATTTTACGCCTGGGCAAAGCCTGGTGCACCTTATTTCGCTAATATACATACACACACACACACACACACACACACACACACACATATATATATATATATATATATATATATATATATATATATATATATATATATAGGGTAATTGTCTAATTAATAATGCAAAAGACTGATTTTCGATTGATACTACATTAGTTTCATCTTTCATCGATATATTCTGTTCTCAGGAAATCAGCCGGCAGGGCTAAAGATATCAAATATACCCGATCTATATTTTGAGAGTGTGACACGCTATAGTATTTCTCAGGAAATCTTATTTTGTTTTATATTTTTTCTACTTTACAAGAACTAATCTTTGCCAAACTTTTCCGATGTCATCATTTGTATTGTTAACAAATTTTGTTTCGTTTTTATGTGTCACCTGAAAATCGCCAACGAAATCCGTTTCATAACCGCGTAAAAAGTTATAGATTTAGATTCGAAATGCAGAGTTTGAAAGATATTCAATTTGGGTTAAATCCCTGAAATTCAGTATCCAAAGTTGAGACGTCGGAAGTGAACTCGGCTTTGTTAAATATTGAACGGAATCAGTAAACATGAAATGAAATACAAACCCACATGAAACTTTTTTCATAGAAACGTTTTATGAAAAAAATTTTAAAGTAACTTTTTGGTGTGATAACGCCGAAATCACTGATAAAAACTTCCACGCATTTTTATGACAAAATTCTGTGAAACAGTCTCGTGATAGACTTATTCTAAGAACTTAAAAAATGCAAGTTTATTTTTATTGTTTATCTGTTTTAAATATCTATCTAGTATTTAATATATTATTTCAAAAAGAAATTTATATAAATGTAAATAATAAAAATTCTCATGAGATTTTTTTGCTTCGTGATAACGCACGTAACTAATGAAATTATCACTCTTTATTTATTGTTTTGTGATAACACAATTGTCAAAACAAAAACATAATAGAAATGTAAACATTAAAAGTTGACATTTTTATTGATTTATGATAACACAAGAAGAAGGGTTTAAACTAGAATACACTTTGAAGTAAACTATGTGTTCGTATTTCGTTTCATATTAGTGACTTTCGTTCCGTTCCATATTTAAGCTAACTCTGTCCCTTTCTTACGTCTTTACTTTATATACTGAAATTTTTTAATTTGACCTCAATTTAATCCTCTGTAGAAGTTAATTTCCGTTTATCTTTCCAGTACTCCATTCCAATCCCCTAATTATCTACCGCAGGCTCCACAACTATCCACATAATGTTATTGGAAATTCAGTAAATAATCAATTCGAGATGATTGGTTCACAAATATGAACATTCTAATTTTGTACAGTTTTATGTATCTTATTATTTAATACTAGCGGCTGCACCGCGTCAGTACACACAACGCAGAGTCAAACACAAAATCGAGTACACTCAACATCAAGTACACTCAACATCGTCTTATCACCAACGCTTAACTTGTGAACTCGGAGTATGCACAAATCAAAATCACTGAAAAAAACAAAAATACCTTAACTAAGGGTAAGGATAATGAGTAAACGTTAGATAAAATGATGGTGAAAATTATTACGAACTTGCCAGGATTCGAACCTGGAATCTTCTGATCCGTAGTCAGACGCGTTATCCATTGCGCCACAAATCCCGTATACAGTAAGTGTCAAATTCCGTTGACATGGGTAGGTAACTTTTTCGACTTGCACGAAGCGGCCCATAAAACTCTAATTTCGGGCTTTTGTGTGACTCGGCGTTGTTTGTTACCAACCATACATAGATAAGGACAATCTAGGGACTCACACCTTTCAAGGAAATAAAAAAAATTTTAATTCGGTGCATCCGTTCGAAAGTTTTATTAGTAGATATATACTCACATGAATAAATAAATAAATAAATAAACATTTAGAATTTTATTATTAATAGTATAGATGCCCTTATATCATATCTGTAGTAATATATTTTTCTACATAGTTACCAGAATTCGCAATGCACCGTTGCCAGCGATGGAGGAGGTAACACTGCGTGGACGTACAGAGGGCGGTCTGTTACTTCAACTCAGTAATAACATATGTAATATTAAAGAATATTAATAATAAACTACCGGGATTGGGGCGCCGGCTTTGCCCGGTAGTAAAATACGCTTAAATATGATATTTCTATTTGTCCGGAGTTCGTATACATTATTATAGTGTCGGGATTTAAAAAGAAGGGGGGGATTTGGGTATCATCAGCTAGAATCGAAACCGAAACCGTAACATTTAAAGTTATATTAAAAAAACTATTTTAACCGGCTAAACACTCATAAAAGAACAATAGTGAGTTTAATGAATACCATATATAAACGGCTATATGTCTGTCTGTCGGTTTGTCTGCCTGTCTCCATATTTTAAAACTCTATCTCCCTCTGAAACTAAAATCGTATACCGGTGCTAGCGGCCTCAAATAGTTGGATTTTTTTACGGGCTGTTTTTTTATGGGTCTTTAGCCAGTTAAAATTCTTATTAGAGGTCAAAAATGGGTTATAATTGAAAAAATCGTTAAACGTTCCGTACATTTATCTTATGACATTTTTTTTTTAATTTTTAATCAGCCTATGTGTATCACGTTGGTACAGTGTGAACGTAACCAGATTTCAATGCTGAAGTTTCGCTTTCGATTCACGCTGATGACACCTAAATACGGTTTTTTTTTCACTTTTGAAAAATTTCCCCATGATAACGCCTTTGTAGAGTAGATATTGCTCCGCATATTACACGGAAAGATTCCTATGATAAAATTTTAAAAAATAATAATATATAAGAAAAATAAATGAATAAAAATAAATAATGGATAATTAATTATATAAGAAAACGTTATATATATATATATATATATAGATAGATAGATAGATAGATAGATAGATAGATAGATATAAACGAGATCATCAGATTTAATAGCAAACACAGACAACATCTTAATAGAAAGATCGAAATAAATTTCATATTAATTTTGAACAAAACAATATTTCTTTCTTAGCGCGGTTTCCATGACAACACATACGCGTGTTTAACAAGCTCTGTTGCCCACTGTTAATTCCGGTTCAAATAAATTACCAGCTGATTTTCTCGTTCGGAAAAATACATGAAATAATGAATTAATAAATAAACAAAGAAAATAAGAGTGAAGATGATGATAAATAAATAATTGAACTTGAGTAATCAATATATATATATATATATATATATATATATATATATATATATATATATATATTGATATATATACACTAGCATTTCAGCCTGGTGTTGCCTGGGTGTTTGGATGTGTGTGTTGAGAAAAAGAAAGTGGTAGTAGGAAGGCAGGCTCGAACCCGTACCGCGAAGGAGGAAAATAACGGTTACGACCACCGCCAAATCTGAAGTGATTCATGCTTAAATTAAGGATAGACAATCGAAAAGAGAGGATAACTTTCAAAAATATCGGGAAAAAAGCGACCCACCCCCTGTAGAAAAGTGTCTAGTTGAAGGTGGAGAAATAAATGTTTTTTGCCAATTTTTCGATATTTGTCGTCTGAATGGTCGAACTTTAAAACGATACTGATCTTTGAAAATCCGTCGTCTCCGTCGAAAGTTTTAGGCAGACATACATACATACATACATACATACATTGGTAACTAAAAATTTTCGACCCAAACCGCCCAAAAAGCTTGCCCTATATCTGAAAAGCCTTTATGTAAAATTTCAAATGTTTAGACCAGAAATTGTCTGAGTAATTTGGTAAAGAGCGCAGAGGTAAAACATTTTTTTAACTTTGCCCCCTATTATGACCCCTTAACATTTATTTTTTGGGCTAAAAGCAAGTTATTAAGTTGATCCATGTCCAAGGAACCTATATCTAAAATTTCAAGTGTTTAGACCCAACATTGTCGGAAGAGTTTGATAGAGTTCTCAAGGTCAAATCGTTGAGTTTTGACCCCTTAGCCAAATTTCTGGCCGAAAACCAGTCATATATATTTTCCCAAATCTCAGTACCCTGTCTATCAAATTTCGAGTCTGTAGACTAAAAATTGAGTTATTTCTTTTTCCTTTATATATATATACATATTTCTATCACGTTCACGTGGTAGCTTATTATGATATAATTCCCTCAAACAAAAAGATATTCTTTAATAAATTAAAAAATTAAAAACAAGTTTTAGTCAATAACCTCTTGTAGATATCTTGTAGATAAACAAATAAAACTAGCGATCAGCAACTTGAATCAAACTAGTAGTAACGAACAAGAATACTCCCAAACTATTCAAATATATTAAGGTAATCAGCAACATAAGAACTCTAAAACTGCTGAAAGTGTTCTACAAAATATACTCCGTCGATACGTGACTCATAATGATAACAAAAAAATAAAATTTATTACCTATTGTAAAAAATCGCAGAAAACTAATCTTGTAATCAAAAACAACATTTCGCACACAAATAATTTGTTAGAAAAAAAAACAATGTAGTTTACCAATTCAACTGCCCATGACGAGAATGTGTCTCTAATAATACTAACTACATAGGCTATACTACAAACATATTGTCGCGAAGATTAACTCTCCACCTCTCTGACTCTAGTTCGATATCGCAACATTTGGGAAAACATGGCTGCCATCATTCGGAATTCATAAAATCATGGTAGAAAACACTAAGGTTTTGCAAGGCGGGAAAAAGTTTAATAAACTAAAAATACTTGAAAACATAAAACCTCAGATCAATAATATCAATTACGAAAAATGCTTATGCAGATTTTAATTTTTAAATGTATATATATATATATATATATATATATATATATATATATATATATATATAAATTAATATACTCTATACGAGGGGCGCGCAATAAGTAATGCGCCTGACCCACTTCCCATAGCAGTAGAGCAACGAAACTTGGTACAGTTATCAGTCTTTCTCTACATAGGAACCATCCAGGGTTATGCATTTCTCCCATCGTTTGATGCAGCTCTGGTGACCGTTTTTGTAGAACACCCCAGGTTGGTCCTCTAACCACGACGTGACTTCAGAAATAAAGGCTGCATTATCTGGGAAACGCTTTCCTTTCAAAAACAACTTCATGGCTGGGAAGAGGTGAAAGTCAGAGGATGCAAGGTCAGAAGAGTAGGGAGGATGAGGAGGATTTCATAACTACACGCCCGTGCTTCTGATCTGGAGACATGCGAGTTGTGGACCGGAGCGTTGTCCTGCAAGAGGAGGTACCTTTGCTGATCTTGCCCCGCCTCTTGATTTTTATAGCTTCCCTTAATCTCCTCAAAAGTGAAGCGTAATAGGCTCCAGTAATTGTGGTACCCTTTGCCAGGAAATCTGTCATCACTACTCCGTCCTGGTCCCAGAAGACTGTGAGCATAACCTTGCTAGCGGAGGGCTGCAGTCTTGTCTACTTTGGAGGTGGTGAGTCCAAGTGCTTCCACTGCATTGATTGGTCTCTGGATCATAGTGATGGACCCAGGTTTCATCCTGTGTAATCAGTCTTTTGAAAAACTTTGACTCATCTTCTTGGCACATCTCCAAATTCATCCTCGAGCACTCGACGTGTTCTCGCTTCTGGAATGGTGTGAGCAACCTGGGAAGCCATCTGGCAGACACCTTATGCATATGCAAATGGTCATGGTCATGAATGATAGTTTCCATAGACTTTTTTCTAATCTTGACATCTTGGGCTATTTGGCGAATAGTAATGCGCCGATCTTCCAAAATGGTAGCCTCAACTTGACGGAGAGATGCCTCATAAATCGCAGAATGGGGGCGACCAGATCTGGGAGCTGTTTCCACAGACTTCCAGCCATGTTTGAAATCACGAGGCCAGCGTTTTACAAGGTCATATGACGGGGCATTATCACCATAAGTTTCTTTCATTTCATCAAAAGTCTCCTGTGATGTGTGTCCTTTCAAATACAAAAACCGGATCATTGCTCGACATTCAACAGGCTCCATTTCACACCTGACTCAGTTCAAACACCTGTAAAACAGAAACCACAATTAGTTCAGAGCTGTAGTTTGCCACATAACCCGTAGACATATAAATCATTGCACATGCAAAATTTCAGCGAGATCAGACAACTGGAAGTGGGTCAGGGGCATTACTTATTGCACACCCCTCGTAAAAAAATTTTTTTAAGTTCGCCCACCTAATCCATAAGCCACCACGTGATCGTGATAATATATATATATATATATATATATATATATATATATATATATATATATATATATATAGGAAAATAATATAAGTTCTACAACACAGCATGCCTGAGGATGATAGAAGTATCTCTGTCGAAATCGGTCGCTATGGATCTAACCGATACAATTTTGAAAAAAAGAACACAAAGAAAACTATTCGGAGATTGAAGAAGATAAAAAGGAAGACAATAAAAGTGAATTCCGTGCTCTTCAATAACATTTGTTGAACGAGAAGATGCTGCCTAAATATACACAATATATATATATATATATATATATATATATATATATATATATATATATATATATATATATATATATATAAGTGTAATTGTCTGTGTGTTTGTCTGTCTGTGTACATTTCCCTACCATATTACTCTGTCAATTTTCAGTCTACAGACTTGATATTTGAGACAAGGGGCATTGAGATTTGGGACGAATCCTTTTAATCGATTTTCGGCCAAAAAATTGATCTTTGAAAACTCTACCAGACTCCTCCGCCAATTTTTAGTCTAAACACTTGATATTTTAGATGTAGATTACTTAGAGATTGATCAATCTTTTTAACTTGATTTGAGTCAAATAATAAATGTTAAGGGGTCCAAATTGGTTTCAAATTTTAAAAAAATGACCTTTCAGCCAATTTTTAGTCTAAACATTGAAAGTGTACATAAAGTGTATTCAGATAAAGGGCGAGCTATTTAATCGTTTTTTTTTTTCGATAATTTGGCTACGAATGGTCAAAGTCCAAAAGATTTGACCTCTGCGATCTCTAGCAAACTATTCAGCAATTTTATCAAAATATAATATTTAAGCGTATTTTACGACAGGGCAATGCCGGGCGCTCTGCTAGTATATATATATATATATATATATATATATATATATATATATATATATATATATATATATATAATGTGTTAATTTACTTATAATTTTATTTAACTTCAGTAGATGTCCTCAGAAATCAAGGGGCCCATTACCTATGGCTAACTCTTTTTGAGATACATAGATATTCGAATGTTCCATTAAAGTTCTTTATCTCTAAAGCACTAATTTAGTAAAGAAAATGAGAACAAAATTTTCCTCTATTCAATTAACCATTTTTATATATTTTGTATATCTTTCGTTTTGGTGGTCTTGGTCTTACTGGATTCCAGAACAATACTTTCTTTTGTCTGGTGGATTATCCAACTTTGTGCTATTACTTAATGTAACATCACTTGTGGAAGGGGCAACAATCCTCATAGAAACGAGATGTTATTTGGGCTGCGAATACTATGGGATTTGGAATATTTGGTCAGGTATCTTCATGCCAGGTTGTTCTGACAAACCCCTACACAGAGAGACCTTAGACACTCGGGGATAGTATCTAGTAGGCATTCAAGTTCTCTCCTGTAGGCATTCAAGTTCTCTATATGGTATAGCAATGCAAAATGTCTTTCTGAAATTTCTTTCTTAAGGAACAGAATTTTCAGCCTCTCTCTACTTTAATCAGTGTAATGAGAGGGGCGTGTGTCGTGGATATTAGCGTTAAGAAAACGGGCTAAAATCAAAGAGATAGAGAAATTGCTTATAAGTTGGTAATACGTGTGTGTGTGTGTGTGTGTGTGTGTGTGTGTGTGTGTGTGTGTGTGTGTGTGTGTGTGTGTGCATCTACATATCTCCGGCCTCCTTTAGAATCTTCACACCTAAAATACTCAGCAACGTAAGTAGTGTCGTGAATATTTCCCAAAACTGAAGCGAGAATCAACAAATGTTAAAATTTTGGTTTGTACAAGCTGGGGTAGGGGAAACGGAAGAGAAAACATACACTTTTAGCTAGAATTTAATTTCTGTCGGAATTTCGGGGCGTGTCCAATGTAAGGATTTTGTTTAAGAAGATACGTAGAGTGAACCAATATTTCCTCCTGTATCAGAAAACACGCTATGTGATATACGTATATCTGTACGTGATGTTGCCAAGCTAATCAAAAACCTTGATTCCAGTAAAGCAAATGGCACTGACGGTATTCCAATTATAGTACTCAAAAAACTTCAACCTGAACTAGCGCCCATACTTACAAAACTGTTTAAACGTTGTCTTAAGGAGAATAGTTTCCCATCTCCCTGGAAAATTTCATCAGTATGCCCTGTATTTAAGAATTCAGGTGATCGCTCATCCCCCTCTCAGTACAGGCCAATAAGTCTCCTGTGCGTCATGAATAAGTGTCTGGAATCTGTGTTAAATACAGAAGTAATCAACCATCTCAACAAAAATAACCTTCTTAGTGACACTCAATATGGTTTCCGTTCTGCTAGATCTACAGCAGATGTGCTCACAGTTATATCTCATAGGATTAGCAAATCTCTCGACGGAGGCAACCTTTCTAGGGCAATTGCTCTTGGCATATTTAAGGCCTTTGATAGGGTATGGCATAAAGGTTTACTTCATAAGATCTCTAGCTATGGTATTGCTGGAAATGTCTTCTCAATTATTAAATCATTTCTTTCTGATAGGTTCATAAGAGTAGTAGTTGAGGGGCAAAAATCAGAAGCTCACAGTATTAATGCCGGTGTCCCTCAGGGGTCCATCCTGGGCCCAACTCTTTTCCTGATCTACATTAATGATCTTCCAAATCACATCCTTACATCATTTGTAGACATTTATGCTGACGACACTACCATTTATGGTAGCACATCTAAGACAGTAAACGACCAAGTTCTCTCCAATTCTCTCTCCTTTGATCTTGAGCACGTAGTACAATGGGGTAAGGAGTGGCTGGTTACTTTTAATGCATCTAAAACAAAGCTTCTCTCTTTACATCATCAACATTCTGATCTACATCTTGCATCAATTGAAATGAATGGCTCTCGTCTTCAGGAGGCCTCAAGTTTTGACAAGCTTCTTGGCTTGACCATTACTCCTGATCTTAAATGGAACACGTACATCAAATCTGTTGCCAAGGCCGCTGGAAAAATGGTGGGATCTTTCTATCGATCCGATAGATATCTCACTGCTGATGCTATTCTCTATCTATATAAGAGCCAGGTACGTCCAAGGATGGAATACTATTGCCACATCTGGGCAGGAGCTGCTAGAAAGGACTTGGCCTGCCTTGATAGAGTTCAAAATAGACTTCGTAGCCTCGTAGGAGATGTCCTTTTCTCTTCCTTGCAACCTCTGTCTCACAGAAGAGATGTTGCTAGTTTGTCTCTGATGTATCGTTATTTTCATGGAAGTTGTTCGACTGAGCTTCAATCTATGGTCCCCCACTCGCCAAACTTTCACAAGAAACACTCGTGTAGCTGTAAACACTATCAATAATTCCCCCCACTCTTTATCTGTGCCTAAACCTAAACGTAGATTCCATGAACAAAGCTTATTTCTTAGAACTGCACGCCTGTGGAATTGTCTTCCGTTTTCCTGCTTTCCGGCTGACTACAATATGGTTGTCTTCAAGTCTAACGTAAATAAGTTCTTGATGAGCCGTTCCATATAAGTTATCAAATTTACCAAATTTTCATTACTAATGATTAGTATATTGTCCAATTTCTACTGTACACTCTTTAACCCTTATCCTTGAGTGGCCTCTTTGCCTTGATAATGTGGTAATGCCTATGTAAAAAAAGAACCCTTTTATGAGTAATTTGAAAGATAACGTGAAAATATCTAGACAAAAGTGCAGTATAATGAAATGACTGATAAATAGTTATACAGAAAATGGTAAAATGGTGTATATATATACATATATACATATATATATATATATATATGTGTGTGTGTGTGTGTATGTATATATATATACTTCAGAATAGTTTTTATTTAACAATCAGTTTTTATGGAAACGTGAGATTGTAAGGTTTAAAAAATATTACTGGCAGTAATATTCTATAAGTTATCCCTGCTAAACAAGAATTGCTCGGTTAAGGAGGTTAATTAATTAAATCTTTATTAAATTTTAAGGAGATTAATTTTCTAAAGCATTCTTTGTCTTGCTTAGAATAATAATAATATATATATATATATATATATATATTTAAAGTTATGAAAATATATATGGCAGTTAAGCTGTGGTTATCGCGCGTTTATATATACGCACATGCTATTGAATTTTCTAGTTAGCCAATCAGCTTCCTAGTTGCCATCTACTAGCTTAGTGCTACCTAGTGCCCAATACATAGGTAGAGCTAGATAGTAATTTATGAAAATATATATGCCAACTAAGCTACACAGAATATTTCGCGTTTCATTCTCGTGAAAATTCGTCAGGCTAATGCAATTAATTGCTTATTACTGACTCGAAGATGACTACTGAACAGATTATTCGGAATACTGAAATTGCGGAACGAAGCAAAAACTATATTTTACCACTCCAATCTTCCACACTAACTTAAAATCCGGACGGGTACATTTATTCTCCACATCATTGCAGACATCGTTCACTCTCTTCAACCTCTAAATCTAATCGTAGACGAATTCTCACGAGAACGAAACGCGGAATATTCTGTATAGCTAATTGGCATTAATATAACTTATATATATATATATATATATATATATATATATATATATATATATATATAGTACCAAATAGAAAATAAGTGAGAATATGAAGAAATCGAAAATATAAAAAACAAGTGTATAAATACTTTCGCACTTTAATCACATTTCTCGATATTTCTTTGTGCGTTCACGCGTTTCCTCCGATAAATTGGTAATGTGTCAAGATATCTAGTGTCAACGTAATGGACTCAATTTTCGTAAACAGATCTAAACATCTCTTTATGAATTACAAACTAGATGCGTATGTATATAAGGACATAGTGGCAACTATTTTCGATAGAAATATCTCAGGACAAAAGACAGAGTTTAAAATAGAGCGGAGAAGAGGCAGAGGTTGTTGAAAATGTGGAAAAGGGAGAGGGGGTACTGATAATAAAATATCGGTCCTATTTACTAACATCCCTTACGAGGATAGAATTTAACACGAGATCAGTTTTTATGTGCGGAACACCATATATCTTTATGAAGCGCTGCTAAAGCTGTCACTTCCCGAGAACTTTTATAAATCTAATTCAGCTCGAAGGATTAAAATTAAATATTGGTAGCTTTGATTATTATTTTTTGCAAAATAGAAAACCTATTTAAAAGCGCTAAGCAATTATACAAATAAAAGTATCTAATTATATAAATAATGAATGGAAAATTACTTTACTATTTGAATTATTTGGACCACTATCCTATAACGTTTTGGCCGACGCGATCATTAGGGATATGACAACAGCATACTCTTTTCCTTGTTTTGATTCTCATGTATATATTCATTGATATCTTATATGCTTTTATGTAGAGTGATGTGGTTCTAGGTTGATTAATTATGTCTAACTCTGTCGGATATACACTCGAGAGTCAAAACAATGTAAAGAATATGCTGTTGTCATAGCCCTATTTATCACCAACCTTCTTTAATCTTATTTTGTCAAACTCGGAAATTTGTACAGAATTTCGAACGAAACCCATTATTTGATCTACGAGGTTGCTTACACTCATTCTCTCAGCCATGATCGTAGGTTACATCGGTCAAAACACAAGATAAGAAGATTAGTTCAAATAATTCAAGTAATTAAATTAGCAATCGTATTCTTAAAATTCCGAAACATAAAAACATGTTCACGTTTGAAGCAACCATTTTCCTACTATATGGTCCCTAAGAACTCATGGAAATTTATCAAATGGTAATTTATTCTTATAAAAATAACTTTTATAAAGATTTTCATCGACTAATTCTATTATTATACAGTCACCGGATGTTTAAAAATGTCGTCCGTGCGTTTTATAGCATCGTCTTAACCTAGAATCTAAGTTCGAGTGAAGTTTTGAAGAGTAAGCTACAAAATATCATTCCAATTTTTGCCAAGCACGTTTTCAAATAATCGATAGAGTTTATGACGCATCGATATTTCTATAAATAATAAGATCTAAACACAGTAACCCACGACATTTAAGCCTTAGCTTTTTCAGAGTCAATCCTCCGGTGCAATAGAATCGGGACTAAGTTTTTTTTTTTTTAATTTTTTTTTACAAGGGAATCACAGAACATTATATATATATATATATATATATATATATATATATATATATATATATATATATAACTACTTCATTTACTCACATGAATTTAATATACGAAAGTATAGATTTATGCGTAAACTTTAAGTATTTACTTCAAATGTGCTCAATACGTAGGTAGAGCTAGTTAGTAATTTATAAAATATCTATGGCGATTAAGCTACACTGAATATTCTGCGTTTCATCCACTATAGGATTCGTCAGGACAATAACAATGGAAAACAAACAAATAAATAAATTAAATAAACATGAATATACATAAACGATCACACCTATATGTATATATATATATATATACATATATATATGTGCATGTATGTGTGTACACATAGGTATATTTATATATATATATAAAAGGAAGGGAAAGATCTACCGTAAACCAGTAACCTAGTTCTAAAACAGATCCTTTGTTCGATAAAATGCATGCCCATTGGCTGATAGGAAGGGGCGCGGTGGATACTAGAAAGCTGATTGGCTAACTAGAAATCCTCAACATATATAAAAACAAGAAGCAACCACAGAATTCGCGCATAAGCCTGACGAATCCTATAGTGGATGAAACGCAGAATATTCAGTGCAGCTTAATCGCCATAGATATTTTATAAATTACTATATATATATATATATATATATATATATATATATATATATATATATATATATATATATATATAGTACCAAATAGAAAATAAGTGAGAATATGAAGAAATCGAAAATATAAAAAAACAAGTGTATAAATACTTTCGCACTTTAATCACATTTCTCGATATTTTTCTGTGTATTCACGCGTTTCCTCCAATAAATTGGTAATGTGTCAAGATATCTATGATAAAGGTTAATGAATGTAAGGTGATAGTAATCGTTAATGGTGTAGGTCGATTAAAATTTGGATTATTTAAGGGTACAACTCAACAAGAACTTGTTTTTATTGGACTTGAAGGCTACAATATTGTAATCGTCCGGGAAGCAGGCCAGGATAGCAGTGTTTCTACAAGCGCGTAGTTCTAAGAAAGATTTAGGCACATATAGAGATTGGATGGAATTGTTGACAGTGGTTGTAGCTAGTTGGGTGTTTTTGTACCATGTTGCTGTCATGTTTTGTTATTCATTAGATTTCTCATATCATGAAAAACTTGTCGACATATTTCTTCACTTGCTCACTTTACTTGTTAGTTTATTGTTTTCTTCTTCCTGCCTTCAGGGCGATGATAGATTTACAACCTCAAATCTACCACTTTTCTAGCGACCACTATTGAATCTTATTCGTATAATTCGTTACTGACTCGAAACTGACTATAGAACAGATTATTCGGAAAATTAGAATTGCGGAACTAAGCAACTTTAACCACTCCAATCTTCTGGACGAGTGTGTTTATTCTCCACAGCATTGCAGACGATATTGTTCACTCTCTTCAACCCCTAAATCTAATCGAAGGAAAATAAAAAAGGGGTAAACCAATCAGAAGACACTGATAATCTAACCCTATGCACGTGTTAACATGTAGATATCATCGCAATGAAACAAAGGCAAGGAACGTATTCGACTTTTTTTCAATGGAAAGAACAGACATTTATTTACAGGTACTTTTTAGAATCACGCCTTGCCTCTTGTTCAAAAGTCTTCTCGTATTTTAATGTACTTTACAATACTATCAAACACATGGTATTCTGTCTTTGTACGACCATTTTATGACGCGTTTTTTTCCTGTCGCTTTCGGCCACGTGTGTAACATGTATCCCTCTGTCTGTCTTTAAACTCAAGGGTTCACGTTTTTTCTTCTTTTCATATTTTTCTTTCCTTCTTCATCACTGTGAAGTCACCTCGGTATTTGCATGTGTCAGTTGATACTGATGCTCCATACGTGCATCAGTCCTCTTTTATAATAAATGAGGACTTTATTTCACACCTACACTCGTTATCCAACCCATTTTGGACGACAAACTTTATGTCGCTGTGTAATCGGTTAATTTGTCAGCTGCATATATGTTTGAAATTCCTGTGACTAATTTTACCGACTTCAACACGACGCATTGCAAATCTCAGGACGGGAAACAAAAACCGTCCGAAAAAAAAAAAACCTTGGAAAACCCTATGTGTTGTATTATAGGTGTACCAAAAATGGGTCTGTTGTGTAATATGTATCATATCACCATATGTCGATATGTGTATTTGTGATGAAGGGTTCACCATTATGTGTATACGTGTCACTAAATGTCTATGGCTGGTTCTCCACTATTCGAACCCTTAGTTATGTTGTTGCGGTCTATTTATGTTATATTTATATCTAATTGTTAATATGCGTGTGTGTGTGTGTGTGTGTGTGTGTGTGTGTGTGTGTGTGTGTGTGTGTGTGTGTGTGTGTGTGATACATTAACTTTGGACACCTTAATTTCATGCGTCGTTAATCTTGTCCACATGGAATTTATATTGTTCTTGGAGGGGAGCCTGGAAATGTTTGGACGAATATTCATTCACTTCCAAAAACGCTGATTGGTTTTATATAGTTTTTATTCACTTTCCAGGTGTCGATCGCAAAAGAATGAAAAGTGAATAACTTTGTTTGCGTGGTTAATTCTAGGTCTCCATTCTAAGACATACCAGCCCCCCTCCCTAGTGAAGGGGGACGACCTGTTAAACCGTCCGCTCTGCTCAACGTCCAAATTCCAACTCCTATAATCTCCAGCTAACCTGATTCACGTAACTCACAAGTAGATCCGTCAGCTGACTAGATACTTCCGGTAAACTTGTATACGATCCAGTCCTGCCATATTTTGACAACCTTTAATCAACATTCTTCATGTTCATCTCTTGTTTATCTCTCCAATTAGATAGATGGATATAAAGATAGATAAATACAGAAACAGATAGATATATCGATAATACACATAAATAAATAGATAAATCGACATACTGATTAATAACTATCAAATACTTTCTTGTGTTTGACCTACTATATAACATATGAAGTTGTCGCCGCAGATTAACTTCAATAAAACTTGAACCCTAAAGGAAGCTAAGTGTGGTCATATTGTAATGTTATGACCCTTTAGGCTGTGATCATAGCGTAGTATCTGTTAACTGTGGCAAGCAGGAGCAATGGTTAAAACATTATTATTATTGTTATTGTATTCTTGTTAATTGATTTGAACAACGGATGGTCACTGGATCAGTTATTATGATTAGAAGAATGAACAATTAAATTACGAAAGAAATGATTGACGTGTAAATCGCAAAAGGAATGCGGAAATAGAAAATAGATGTAAACATTCTTTTGGATTTGGATAAACAAATAACTAGTTGTGGATTAGATTGGTATGAGACACGTAATTAGGTGACGTAAGAGAACACGTGATGTAGTTAGTTTTGGAGAGATTGGGGGAGTTGAGGATTGACCACTAGAGCAGACATACGTCTGGACAAGGGTGGACCGACAGCTAGGAGCGGGCTGTATAAACAGAAAATGTAGAAAATGCAGATCCTGTGATAACCAATTGAGACAACTTTAATAAATTTATATTATAAAATATAAAGAGTTGTTTTATGGTTTTCACAAAGAAGAACATATGTCTCAATTGGCTTCATGGTTCGTCACGGAGCAGCGGGAAGATACAGATCTCTTCAAGAAAAAAGGTATGAAGCATAATATTATTCTTCTTACATATGAACTGTAAAAATATCGCATGTAATAATCTCATACAACATGATTCCAGTTACACGTCAATATCATGTCCCCTGGTTAACAACATACGTACGATTTATACGTTTATTATCTGTCTGTTAAAAGAACAATAGCTTACATCCACTAGATAACACATGACACGTTTTAATATATCATCTCCTCAAATATAAACAAATATACAACAATATATGGCGAGCCGAAACAATGTCGATTTCACCATTCGATACTCAATATAACTTTTTATGTCCACCTCTCTACATAACTGTTCAAAAGTGAATCATTCAAAAGGTATTCAAACTTGGTAGAGATATTCCATTTTCCGATAAAAGACCGTGTGGGTTAAAAATAGCAAGGAATAAAATATTGCATCTGCTACATTTACACTTTTATGCTTTTTTGGTTAATCTGATATATAAACGCCTACATGTCTGCCTGTCGCTCTGTCTGTCTCCATATTTTCAAACTCTATCTTCTCCGAAACTAAAAGTCGCAGTACGGCGCTAAGGGCAACAAATAATTGGATTTTTATGGGTCGTTCTTTTATGGGTCTTTAGCCGGCTAAAATTATTTTTAAGAGGCCAAATATGGGTCAAAGTTGAAAAAAATCGTTAAACATTTTGTACATTCAACTTAGTTTATTTTTTATTTTTTATTAGTTTGTATGTGTGTCATAAGCTTGCTTGCTACAGTTTCAGTTTCGATTCTAGCTGATGGCACCTAAATACTTCTTTTTAATGATTTTAAGTGTCGAATGTAATGATAAAATCATTTTTGTTTATTTTATTATTATTTTTGCAGATATTTTACTAATAAATAGTCTCATCAGGGTAGGAAGTCCGATCCGTAATTTTTTTCTTTTTACTTTTCTTCATTTTGGTGTTATGGTGGAGGCAACGCTTCGGGGTAGAAGGGAATGGAAATGTGCGTCTTGTTTCAGTATATCCACGTGTCACGACTCTATAATAATATACAATAGAACCATAGGATACGATGGGCCCGGGATACGATGTCCTCGGGCTACGGTTTTTTTGTTTTGTTTTGTTTTTAGGTTACGATATGAAATACGATGATTTTCTGGCTTGTGGTTACGGTATTTGCCCCGCCTTGCGGTGTTATTTATGATGTTCTTTGATTATATACATGTGTATTATATACTCTACAGTATTTTGTTACTAATTTTTTATATGTACTGTACAAAATTTTGCTTCAGCCCCGCCATATGGCGATTTCACCAACCCCGGAACGGATGAATAACGTATATCGGGGTTCTATTTTATCCCATTGATTACTGTACACGCAATAACCCTTATCCCCGAGTGGCTTCCGGGCCTTAATAAGTGGTGACTTCAGTGTAAAAAAAAAAACAGAAACAGTCATCTGCACATAAGATTTCATTTTATTACTAGTAGATGTACCCGACGTTACTCGATATTAAACGTAACGTCAATTTTTCTTTCAAAATGAAATAAAAAAACGGAAACCATATGGGATATGTGCATGCGAGTATTTTTTTTCTAAACAATTAAATTCTTGTAAGTAAAAAATATACTCGACCTGCACTCGAAACCAAAACCTAAAGACTGTGAGATAAGCATGATACACACAATACCATACCAGCTTGACATGATCTTTATGAAGTTTGCAAACCAACTATACTGTACATAAGGAAGCTGTCATGGTTCACAACAGCGCATGCACATTCGTGAAACAGTTGAAGGCAGATAAAAATTCGACGCCTCCCACGTAGCAATTTTTATATTTCTACTCTTTAGCAGCCTTTTTTCGGATAGAACCCCGATTAAAAGTTATACATGTGTCTGAATAGTTTATATACCAAATTTCACATCTTTAGATCCAAAATTTGCTGAGTATATAGGTTGAGAAGTGCCCTCACACACATTCTCACTTTTATAGATATATAGATTATAACTATTCTACGTTTGAAAAGTGGAGGGAAATATAAAATAATATCCTAAGAGAGCAGCTCAACGAATCTGATCAAATTTACTGTTTTCAATTAGTTTGTTTTGTTAATATGTTATGAATCGTATGTTGCTTAATTTGTTTTGTATATCAGTAATTATTTTGTTTCGGAATATTTTTTTAGCTGGGTATTTGCATTGTTTGAAGAATTCGGATTTCCATTCTCATCTTGTTTGCTATTTTCTGCATTTATGTCGATATAAAAGATGCATTTTTCCAAACTTGAGAATCTTCCTGTCTGTAACGTTGTAATTGCATATCAACACGGACTCGCATGCTGCATGCAAAGACAGTCGCATAGAAACAGTTAAGGGAAAAAGATTCAGCTGACTTTTTTTCAAGTTGAAATAAAATGGTACTTTCCAAAATAACACATTGCATCTTGTTTTAAAAAACCTCTTTGATCGCCATGTAGTTAACAAAATTCTGCCCTGTCGAACGCATGTTTTAAATGTCTCTCACGTATCCAGCATGAGTGACAGTACTCTCACCACGTGGTGTCTTTTTATTCCAGTGGGTAGATTGTTGATTTGGTTCACGTGTGTACATTGTTCTCGTTCCGTTAGTCACGGTCAAATTCATTAATTATTAGATAGTATTTCCAACACTATTCAATACTCACAATAATATAAACTAAAAATTTGGTTATTCGAACTTGGTTTATAGTCAACATTGTCTGTTTTTTAACTTCCGGTTTCTTTTATGCGAACAGGACGATGGTGACAAGTAAGATATGGTTTCTTTTGATTAATGATTCCCTTTCATTTCAGATGACGTGAAATCACCCTTTCTCCATATTAAATATGTCTTTATTATCCACTTGACTATATTTAATTATTCATTCAAATTGACGACAGGAATCGGAGGTCAAAAAGACCATAACCCGAACTAAAAATCTGACTAGGGAAAAGTGCATGTCTAGCCGCACTGATGAGCTGTGATACAGCGAAATGGTGCTGTATGTAGCTGACTATATATATATGTGTGTGTGCACTCGCTTTTATGCGTGTGCGTGTGTGTGTGTGTGTGTGTGTGAATTAACTTTCTTAATAATATTATAATTTGTTCTTTAGACGCTTGTGCTAAATTTAACTGTTATGTTTCTTGGGTGTGATCCTATCGATAAGGCATCACTCCTACACACATCTATTTGATTGTATCTCTATGTAGCTAACAAACTGCAAGACAAACTGAAAACAAACCTGCATTCTCCCATTATCGACTTCACAAATCAAAAAAAAATGCCAATGCTTATACATTTTGTACGTTTGATCATTGAAACTGAAAACTGTGATGAATATTCATGAGATATTTCAAATTAAAGGCACCATTTTCGATTACCTCCCATTTTTAAAACGTCATGATCATCGTGGTTAAACACACTTCATCACGTTGCTCGACCTAACGGCTTAGTATTTTTTTATTTGCCATTTTTCAAATTCCTTATCACGTTTTACAAGCTGGAAGTGGTGCATCCTACCGGATGCAAGACATTCACCCTTTATTTCATATATTTCCACCGAAGGAATCTAATCGGCCCGTTTAAGTGCAATCGTTTGAATCTATCTTGAATCTATCTTGCATTTGGTTCACTGGGTATATTTGGTAAGTAGTTTTTTAAAATTCTTTTTAATGAGTTTGGGTGCTCCTATAATTACTGGAATAATGGAGACCTTCCGAAGATTCCAGTTTCTTTTCATGTCGTACATAAGACTTTGGCCTCTCGTTATCTTTTCTTTCTCAGTTCTGTTTGAACCAGCATTATTAGGGAGACAAACTTCTACTAAAGTTGTTTCATTGCCCTTTTTGTCTCGTATCATTATATAACTTTTAAATAGCTCTGTTATCTAGGTACGTAGTTGTAGAAATTGGATAGACATAGTGGAGGGTGTATAACTTTTTCCCAACAGTTTTTTCTAGTATATGTTCCCAGGAGTTGCTGCTGCATTCAATAATCACTTTTTTACACGTCGTCCAGTGGGGATATTTATACACTATATTGTGTCGCATGGTATAGTAGTGGTTCTCTAGAAGAACCTTATAGCTGAATGTCAAGTGGTTCACACTCTCTATTTCTGTGTGGAAGAACCTGCACTTGTCGTCTTTGCTGAAATAACTCATTTTTTTTAAGAGCATTTGTCAAGTTGGGATCTGGAGCAGTAATTATAAGCCTCTCATCGAACGATCCTCTTTTTAGCCAGTTTATAGAGCCTTCTTTCTTTATATAGTTCTGAATGAATTCACCCAGAAAATATTTGACACGCTATTTGTTGATTCATTCTTCCAGTTTTTTTTGTTTTGTTTTTTTTTGCAATGGAAGTTCTAGTTGAAAGTGGGGGGGGACTTATGGGACTATTTCCTTGTTTTCTGATTTTATCTCATTTATAAGACAGTCTTGTTCAAAATGTTTGGCCAGTTTCTTGATGGAGTTTTTTTTTCTGCTAGTTCTTGTTTCGTGATGTTGATATACTATTTTGTGGTTTAAATTTTGGGAGCTCATCAGATATTACCCGCTACTCATAATTGTGGCACAATGCTAGTGATCAAAGTGTGAAAGACTCATATCTCCTGCTCCTCTAGGCAGACACTGTTTTTTATGTTATTCTGCGTTTCAGTGACTGTTTTTCTTTTTAGTCTCATTTTACTTCAGTTGAAATTCCCGGAAATGAAGTGGACCTTCTTAAGGGATAACATTTGATTTCTATACGAGATACATAGATATTTGATACAAGGCCATCATGTATGGAGTACTGTTGTCATATCTGGGCTGGTGCTTCTGCTATTAGCCTCTCACTCCTGGATAGGGTCCAAAAGAGAGTCGCCAACCTGATAGGTCCTAAACTGCCATCAAAGCTTCAACCTCTGTCCCATTGACGTAATGTTGCACCCCTCTGCCTGTTCTACAAATATGTTAATGGTGAATGCTCCGACGAACTACGAGCCCTTGTACCTCTTAGACGAAAATTCTCCCGACAAATCCGACAAGCAGCAAAATCCCACCCTAGAGATCCGTAGATGTAAGAAAGCCTTCTACTCTAATAGTTTATTCCTCAAAAATGCCACACTTTCGAATTCCCTCCCGGGTTCCTGCTTTCCCAACTGTACTGACATCCAGAAGTTCAAGTGTAATGTGAACGGATATTTCGATGCTCAACTTCGACATCAAAGTGGCATTGTGTCTTGTTTGGTGTGAAAACGGAATTACAAAAATCCATCAAAGTTTTCCTTTGAATCTCAAACACTGAGTTTGTAAAGAAGTTGAGAACATAATTTTCCTCTCTTCAATTTACCAGTTATGTATATTATAGTATTCTTTCTTGTAATCTCTTGGTTTTACTGAATTCCTGGGTAAGTATTCATCCAGACTGAGTGAGTATCAATTTTCGTGCTGTTACTTGAAATAGCATCACTTTAAGAAGGTGAACCATTCCTCGTAAAAGCTAGTGTGATTTTGAATATTTAGTCAGGGTTTACTAGTACTGAAAAGTATCCTCGCGCCAGGTTGTCCGAATAAACCCCTGCACAGAGAGACCTTACACACTCGAGAATAGTGTCTTGTTGGCATTCAAGCTTTTCCCAGAAGACATTATACGTGTGTACATTTATGTGCAATGCCAATGTCTCTACGGCTATAACGTCTATCATTAGAACAAGACTTACACATATATTTAAAATCATTGAATCAATACTTTTTACTTATTGAGATTATCAGACCACTATTCTTATCTTAATTTCATAATGTCTCCGCCGCTGTAACCTCCAGCCTTCTTCTGGTGCATTTATTTGAACTTGCAAAATTTACAGGAAAGTTAAAAGCGCAAACCTAATTGAACGGTTGCGGTAGTAGAGTGGATACTTTCTATTTTAGTTGATTCTTGTATGTATTCTATACATTTATAAAGTTTTTTCTAATTTGGACTTGATATTAAAAGCCTACGTTTTTTTAGTTAAAAATATTAAAACAAAATTTTTAATATACTCAGTCATTGATATGCGAGCGACTACATGTAGGTCCACTTATTTGCATATTATTCCGAAAAACGAAGGTGTATTTATTAATTATTAAGTTTTCGTGGTTTCTTATTAAATGATTTGTTTCATTTCACTGTTACGCCGAATTCTATTTATGCATAGTTTCTACATTCTGCATAAATGTGTTGAATTAAAGATGAAAGCATTATAGTACATGGAAATATATATATATATATATATATATATATATATATGTGTGTGTGTGTGTGTGTGTGTATGTGTGTGTGTGCGCGAAAAGTCTCTACCAAACTCCTCTTTGAACATTTGGTTTGCAGAGTTGAAATTTGTTGGTTTGTAATCGGTAAAATAGCAACTAAGGGGGGTCAACATTGAAAAAACGTTGCCCTTAACCTGACGTATATCGACCTTTTTCAGCGCAAGTGCTGATGAAAAGTTATAGGCAAAACAATGTAATTCTTTACAGTTTTTGTATGCATATAGGTTGGGGTCATACGCTAACGGATTACACTAGAAAGTTGTATTTTTGGTTCGATTCCAGCTGATGGCACACAAGTCATGTTTTTTTTTTTTTTTTTTTACGCTACTATATATTAGGTAAGATATAATATTCTATATATAATTGTATCTTTAATAATAAAATACGGTATCTACATGAATTAAAAACAAAATATTCAAGCGTATTTTACGACCGGGCAACGCCGGGCGGCCTACTAATTCTCTTATTTAAACAAAAATAGTAGAGAGAATTCGGGATTAAATGGGTATCATTTCCAATACTTTTATTTTATCGAAATCGGTGAAATCGCACATTTTTCCATCCTGCTCTAGCAATGCACTTGTAAGAAGCTTCCCATACCTCTCCGCAGGGACTTAGTCTACAATACATTTTATCCTACTACTTCTTATTTCATAAAACTATATTTATATAATGCTTCAATTAAAGTTAACTGTTATTGTTACATTGTGATCTAAGCAGAAACATTCATTTCGAAAGCGCCCCTGTCTTACTAAAGAATCCACGATAAGATTTTAAATACCGGGACTTTCTACTTGTGTGATGATAAAACGTCTCAAATGCACTTGTGATGTTAACTTGTAAAGAGTGTTAACTTTAGTCAAAATTGGCCTGTTCCTTTTTTTAATCAGAATTTATCGAGTTTGATACTTATTGGGGCTTTCTGATACAAAATCTATTTAAGAGCACTCCAAGACATATGAAGTACATATGTGTGAAATTAAAAAAACACGTGTTAGTCCATAGAAAGAGAACACAAACATATACATACACAAGCACAAAGTGCATTCTATATATAATATATAGTAGCGTCCAAAACTAAGGAACGGCATTTTAAAACCTAATACTTGTTAGAAATAACGACTGTAAAATACTGAAATTTTGACAACTGATAGTCGTTATCATCCATAATAACATCCTAAAATTTGAATCATTTGCAAACGATAGAAAAAGAATTATAACAATTATTTATTTATTTTCAAAATAGGAATGTCCAATGTTTTCTAGCCAAGGTGCAACGCCTATTGTCCGGTTTCAAACTCGTGTAAACGCGCAGATCTATAAAAACATTGTTCAAGATCATGTTGTGCCAATCATACAGAATTCAAGCTTCGATAGGGCTACCTTTATGTAAGATAATGCCCCACGTCACACGGCAAAGGTGGTAATGAGTTACCTTAGCGAGCAAGATTTTGAAATTATGGATTGGCAACGTCATGACTTAAATCCAATAGAAAATCTTTGAAAGACCTTAGGAGTGAAAGTTATGGAAAGAAATTTCACTAATACGGATGATTTGTGGGTGAAGCTTCAAGAAGAATGGTCTAAAATTAGTATCGAGAATTGTTAAGAACTGATTCGTTCTTGTAGTCGCAGATGTGCAGGTGTCATTGAGAGCAAGGGCTCATTTACTAAATATTGAGTGTACACGTATTTTTATTGTTTTTTGGCTGTTTACATTGTTTTTCTCAATTTTGTCCCTTACTTTTGGACGTTCTTATTTTGAAAATAAACAAATAATTGTTAGAATTATTTTTCTATTCTTTGCAAATTTTAGTATGTTGTGGATGATAACGACTCCCAGTTGTCAAAATTTCAGCTTTTCACAGTTATTATTTCTAACAAATATTAGGTTTTAAAATGTTGTCCCCTAGTTTTGGACGATACTGTAGGTTCAATAATCGTCTAAATGTTAATACGCTTTAACTCACCTACTCTTTAACGTGATAATATTTTTCACTTAATTGCAAAAATATTATCTTTCTAATCTATAGAAAATTCCACCTTCTTTATTAGCACTCGCCATTACCTGTTCCCATATCGTTTAAAACCCTGCCTCCAGGTTTGTCTTTATAAGGAGAAAAATATTAGGCTGGTGCAAAAATAATGTCGTTTTTGACGTTCAACTTCATGTCAAAAACCTAGATTATTTTTGCACCAACCTAATAGATTTTATAGTTCGTTGCGCTGCAAAGAAGGATATGATGACCGTATCCCCATACCTAAAACTAAAACTGCACTCACATATATAGGCTCATTTAACTTATTCCAAAGGAGAAAGTTGCATGGAAATATCAAATTCACAAACAGTCCTGTGTCACTTGTATTTTCCCGTCAAAGAAGAAAACTAGTTTAGTTATTTGCATTTTTGGGGGGAAGGTGTCGAGGTTCTCCTAAATACAGCGCCTGAAATTCCCAAATTCTCATTCATCCGGTTGTAACCAGGCTCAAGTTGCTTAACGTCAATAATGTATTTCTGTGAAGGTATTTAACGTGATCTGAGATTATACTGCATAGATCTGATCTGAGATTATACTGCATAGATCTGATCTGAGATTATACTGCATAGAGTAAGATTTTAGTTGCATCGTAATTTCGATGCCAAGTTACTTTATAGTTTGTAGTTGTACGAAAGTTGGTAGACATTTTTAAATAAATATTCATGTTCTGTTGTTTAAAAAAAGGCGTATGCAAAAATTATGATAGATACGATAAGCTGATCAGAAAACAATGAAGAATTGCCTGAAGCGAGGAAGAACTGTGTTTGCATCTCCATTGAGGATTCCGTAACGAAACTATTGTACATACAGAAATGAAACGTACGAGTTATAAACATTAAATGACGTAGCATTCTTATTTTCCAGTCTTACTCTTAATCTGCTTGACAAAATGATGTAAGAAATAACTAAACGATCACGTGATTTAAGATACCAATTCCAGATTTCCAGTATTTTTACATGTAACATCTTTACGCGTTACAAGCAAATCCCGTCAACGAAGTTCATGGCAATGTAACACATGACGATAAGGGGCAACGTTACGTATAATTAATTGAAGTACATTACATTTATGTTTGGAACACATTTATGAGAGAAATAGGAGTCTACGTTGTATGTAGTCTCTAAATTCCGTCGTATACTTAAGTTCACACATAGAAAATATTTAGGTATTTACATTTAAATCAAGCAATAGTTTTGTTTCCAAGATTTATAAGCGTCTTTTTAGTAGCGTGTTACCACAAAACTATTTGAAGATAAGAGTTTACGAGATGGTTGTATTGGCAGTTGAATTATTATCTATATAATATTCTGCTTTTAAAACCACCAATCTGAACCAGAATATGAGAGTGACCTCCCTTTGGTGTAGCCTCGTTTTCGAATAGCATTATAAAAATTTATGATCATTATTGTAATTTTATGAGAAAGAACCGATAGTAATTTCGATGCATAGCGATTTTCGCCGAAAAAAAAGGTTACATCAGCTGAAATGCTGTGCGAATATTTACTGATGACACCACGCTGTACAACAGGCACGAGGGGAATATTATTGAATACATATCTAAGGAAATGGCAGAAACACTAGACGAAGACCTCCAATTTGTAGTGGAATGGGGGCATAAATAGATGGTCACGTTCAATGCTGCCAAGACTAACTTGTTTCTTATAATAAGTACAAGAAACCTTCTCAACCACCAACAACTATGGCTAAAGACACATTAGCTGAAAGTACTTCTTTTAAACTCCTCGACCTAACGTTCACAGGGAACATACGTTGAAACATACATTGAGGGCATTGCCAAGGCTGCTGCGAGGAAGGTGGACTTTCTCTACCGTGCTAGAAAGCTACTTACACCTGAAAGTATCCTGTACCCACCATTCGCCCATGTATGTGGTATTGTTGTCACATTTGAGTTGGTGCGTCTGCTGCTAGTCTCTAACTTCTGGGCAGGGTTCCAAAGAGAGTCGCCAACATTATAGCTCCTGAACTGTCATCCGTCTCATCGACGAAATGTTGCGTCCCTCTGTCTGTTTTACAAGTATTTTTGGTGGTGAATGATCCGATGAGCTACACGCACTTGTACCCCCTCGACATAAATACCCCCGACAAGCAGCAAAATCCCACTTCTACACAGTAGAGATCCCCAGATGCCAGAAAGCCTTCTACTCTAATAGGTTCTTCCCCAGAACTGCTAGACTTTGGAACTCCCTTCCGGGATTCTGCTTTCCCAACTGTACTGACATGCACAAGTTCAAGTGTAATGTGAAAAGATATCTTGCTGCTCAACTCGTGACATAGTATCCCTGCAACTTTTGTCCCCGATGATAGCCCCCTACATCAAACAGGGGTGAATATTGAAGATAAAACAGTAGCCTGAATAATCCAAATAATATTAACAATTATATCAACATTTATTGTTTTATTCCGCTCATTTTGAGAAGTCATTTGTTTGTATTCGATTCGCAACCTCACTTTTAGGCGTCAATGAAAACAAAATATTAGATTTTATTATCCTATTTAAGATAAACAACCGCTGCCATTATAATTTTAAGAAAATCTATAAATTATTTGAATTAATACGTATATCTCGATTAAATTAATAAAATGTACGAATTTACTTCGGCATAATTTCTACATTATTCAATTAGCTATTAAGTAACTAATATCCTCTGCAGGATAACTATTTTTATTATTATAAATGGGTAGTTAAAGAGATCTAAATGTCTTTTTGTTTTAATATTTAGTGGCGATTGCTAATTAAATCCGGGAATTTCTTTGAGCTCAAATACCGAAAATATTAACGAATAAATATAAACATAAAATAACTCCTCAGTCGTTTTGTACCGGGAGGAAGCAACATTCTAAAGGAAGCCATTTTTGATAATTTAAACAATCTTTTATGTTTTCGAGCACAATGCGAACGCTTTGTTTTTCTTTGTTTCTCTTTTATACAGAAATCAAATATTGTGAAAACATCATTTGTGAGTCTTTAATCGCGCCCTGACTTTTAATCTCTCTAATTATTCCCGCAACTAATTAGTCTTTTCCTTTGGTTGAGGATTTTGATTATATAAAGAAATAACTTCATATGAACTGCTCTAAAACTACAGGTTTGATGGATAGTGTGGCCAAGGACATCGGATTCATAGTCACTGCAACAATCATGCACTGCTTCACACATTCGGAGTCAGGGATTATGGCACTTTTTTTCTCACAGGGTGCGTCCAGATGCACTAGTGCGCCCTAGAATCTATTTAACACAAATTCCAGCAACTTAGTCATGACTCACAGGAAACTGGTTGGTCTGTACTGAAAGAGAGATTATCAATCACCTGCATTTTTAAATATGGGGCATAATGATGAGGTTTTCTAGAGTGTTGGAAAGGATGTCTCCTTAAGACAACGTTTAAATAGCGTTGTAAGTATTGGGGTTAGTTTTGGTGCAACTGATATTTGCAGAATGTGTCGCAGGTTGTATTTTTTGTGTTTTAATTTTATTTTTTTTTAATAATTATTAACCCATGATCGTTCATCGTTGGCAGCCGCTTATATGAGAGACGACCATATAGCCAGAAGAGAAGATCAATGAGAAAAAGATCACAGAAACAGTGTTGTCGAGCGGGGTAGCGCGTATACGTGTTATCACATAGCTAATAACGATGGGTCTATTTACTAGTGATGGGACGATTCCAATATTTTTTCCGATTTCGATACAATTACCGATTCTGATTCTTTATAAATCTCTAAATATTTAACTATAGAATTGTTGTTTTCCCCGATTACAGTAAAAACACATGTTAAATGAGGAAATATTTTCTCAAGCATAAAAAATACACTCGTGCGGATAGTTTTATGATTTTAGTCTTACTGGTACTTTTAAATCAATAAACATTTATTGGCTTATCATTATTAATCAACAATATACAATTTTGTTTTAAAAACAAATCAAATAAAAAAGATAATTCAATGAATCGTATTTGGTATCAGAAAATAGGCACATTTTTTCCGATTCCGATACACTAAAAAGTTCCGATATTTTGAATTCGCGATTTCGATTCCTATTAATCAACACTAGTATTTTCATATTATTTTATTGGCAGAAAGCATTTTGGTTTTTATGCCAAACGAATTCTCAATTTTATTATTCTAATTCAATAATCAATGCCTGAAATAAACGAAGGTATAGACGATACCAAAAGGCAAGCGTTATGTGTAGGAATATCTTTTCTTAAAGATAACAGTCTGGCTTTGCAAATAAAAAAAGCCTCAAAACAAAAAAGGACACGTATACCTATATCGTATCGTCTATAAGATTACGTGATAAATATTTCTTATTCATAAATTTGATAATACAGTTAAAGGGAACAGGAAATTGTCTTCCTATGATAACATCGAACTATCGGAAATGCGAGATAGGTTCTACCCACGCTTCGAAAATTCCTCCGCCAAGGTAAGGTACGAGGGGCGTTCGAAAGGTAATGCCTCGTATTTTATTCCGTCCGACTCGAGCAGATGGTATTGCAAATTGTATTATGATGATGACTGAACTTATGTATTTATGACTTGAACGTTTCGTCTCTCTGTTGCAAATATTGACGGTGTGAGACTCTAAGAAAGCAACCCCTGTCATGCATAAGCGGCAGAAACAGATTTGTCATTGAATTTATGGAAAGAGAGCATTGAGATGACTATTTGGAAAAATACAATCTATAGCACAAACGGTCTCTCTCCTTAATGGTATCACTCTCGTTTTCGTAGCTCTTCGATATTTTGAGTTAATAAAATACAGAAGGCTTAAACTTTTGGAACAACACTCGTATGACAAAGCTGCCGGCGCCCATACTGCGAAGAACGATAGTTCATCGCCGCCCAAAGTGCATTGAGAATAGGGATGACTATGTAGCAATTGAATTCTGGAGCACGAAAAGTCGTTAATTTAAATGGAACCACTTCCCTCTTTGTAGCTCTTCAATTGTGTAAAAAAATAGGAGAATTTACCATTGGAACGACCCTCGTATGTTCAAGTCTGATATGCTGGCTTTAAATTTCTGTAAAAAGCAAAGCAAATCCCAGGGAAAAAATAACGCACTCATTTGTTATTACTTAAGGCACAAAATGAAAAAAAAAATTAAATACAAATATCGTTAAAACTTGTACTGTCACCACTGATGAGAGGGATTACTATCAACGAAGTTATCTACTTACGACGTGTCAACGAGCGAGACGGCTGTTTTCTGTCAATAAAAAAAGCTCCGATAGAGATAGAAGACAATGTTTCACTTCCTGATCCTATGTTTATAAATCCTTTTATTTATCCTTTTAATTTTTAATTATATAATTTCTGTTATTTAAGGTTACCACTTTCCATGGCTAAGAAGCCACTCAAGAATAGGGGTCCATAGGTGTCGGGTGAGACAACTCCGTAATAATCAGTAATATTGGAAATTGAGTAGAATATAATTATTTAAGAGGCCCACTCAAAAAGAATTTGTATACGTTGTAAGCGAGCATTTCATAGTCAGCTTTGAAGCAGCCTCGTAGTATTGTGTTCCACGGACGGGCAGTTCTAGGAAAGAAAATTTGCTTATGAAACTATGGTTTAGTTGGTAAGAAGTATTGCTAGCAGTAGTTTCAGCTAGGTGAGTTTTTGCGTGACTATTTTACAGGGGTGTACCATAGATTGAATTTTAGTCGAGCACCTGTCATGAAAATAAGGATAAAGCATAAATAGTTTGCAATGTCTCTTCAACGAAAAAAAAACGCAGCAGGGACGAGAAAAGTTTATTTCCCACTAGATTGCGAAGTCGGTTTTAGTATATAAATGATATTTATAAAACCAGACGTTTTATCTCATTAAAAACGTATAAACGTTATAGTCTGTTGACTTAGAATGAGTGCTTTCTGCAAAAACTTCTAGAACAAATATAGCATCGTACTAACTAATCCCTATTAACCCCTATTAATCCTTATTAATCTCTATTAATCTCCAACTATGCATTGAACAAATATAAGATTTAATTCGCTGCACCTTATCATGAAAAAAGATCCATAAAAATATTCATATAGATCTGTCCAGTAGTTTTCGAGAAAAAGTGGAACAGACAGACGGATAGGCAGACTAAGAGAAATATAATATAGATTATGATGTTATTATTTTATCTTAGATATACGTCATACCCGAACTCACGCTTTGGTATAGTAAAACTTACTGGCTTATTAATGTGTATCTTGCCTATTCGTTTTTTGTCAACCTTTTACATTTTTCTACTTTGACTGTATATAGATGTATATCGTTTGTTAGGAGAACCATCGATACGAACGCAAAATAGATACATTTCCGTCTTCAAAGAAGTAAGAATCTAATCGAGAAAGAAATCGAAGAAAAAACAGTTTGTGATGCCTTTGAGTTTTTGATTAGAAAACATATTCCTGCTTTCTTCCTATATTTCCATCATATCTGTAGAAAAAATACCAATATAAAAGATGAATAGAAGATATATATATATATATTTGTAATAAACGCTTTTATGGTCTATCAATACTAAAGAAACTTATTCATATGAACGGTTTATATAAGGGTCACCAGTTCGTTGATCATTCTTAAAAGCTAAGTTAAAAAATGCGCCAATTATATATATATATATATATATATATATATATCATTCACACATTTCATTTTCGTTCAGTAAAACAAAATGTTATAGTAAATATTGGTGTTCAAAAGTTTTCAAAATATCTAAGGAACAGAGGGTCGATTTTTTTCTGATTAGCTGTTTTTCTTTTGAAGTTAAAGCCTGAGCTATGAAGATATGCTTGCTGCAAGGCTAAAATTAAGACATAAACCAATAGCTATTACGTTACGCCTGCATATTGTAATGTCGTCGTTCGACCTTCAGCTGGCAAATTCCATTGTTTTAATTTTCATACTTTTGCACAAAGTTTCCCCAAGTAAAATCAAATAAAAAGTTTCGCACGGGTCTGAATACCCTATATATTAAGTATTATGTCTGTATACTAAAGACTGACAGAGGAGTTTGGTAGGCAAAATATTTTAAACAAATATATATACGACTACATAAATATATATAGAAAGAGGTTTTTGTTTACTACAACCTTTTTATGCAAATATTACGCAAGTATAAATCATGTAGAATATCTGCATTCATATAATTGCACGTAATAGTTAGCTAAAAATACTGATCCCATAAGAAAGCCTAAAAAAAACTAATAGGGAATTAATTAATAGTTATGTTTAAAAGAATATGCAAATTAGCTAGATCTTTTGCAGACGAATGCAATTCTACGACGCATATATAACATTTGTATTTTCTTTATATACAAATAGAAAATGAGGATTTACTATAAATATAAATACTCAAGAGAATTAAAGGAATATAGATAGTGCGCATGTGTTTTTGGAGGTTGGAGAAAAAAACATAATGCAAAAAAAAATATGCATCGGAAATGAATTAGAAGCGTTTACCTAAAGATTATTTGTAAAATATATTACATCATATTATATACTTGTCATAATTATTAACTTGTATTATATATTTATCATAAACAATACATTTGATTGAATACTTATCATAAATAATACATTATAGTATATACTTGTCATAGATATTACATTATATTATATACTTGTCATAATATTACACTATATTATATACTTGTCATAAATATTACATTATATTGTATACTTGTCATAAATATTAACTTCTATTATATAAAAAAAAACTTGAAAGCTAACAATCTACGCCCCTCTAGCTTCCACTAAAACCCTACATTATACATACGCCTTAGTAGTATCCTTAGCCTCAAGCTCCTAACTTTCACATGCTAAACGCCTAACAGTCATCACTAAACATCTATACATTTCTACCTCTGACATGCATTAGAGTTCATTTTTATCCAGTTTGGTACTTACCAGCCAAAGTATGCACTCGGATGCAAAGTGATCTTCATTACATAACAATGGTTTTAAGATGGTTTTGCAACAAACAATACGAAACCAAATCCGATACTTCCTGCCATGCAAAACTCTCGATGACTCTTAAATGAAAACTGAAATTATCTCCCCCTCAATAGTAGAAACACTGACATAACTTCTATTTGCATCTGCAGAAAACTTGCCCAAATACCTATTTACTTAATTACACATACGGAATACGCCATGACTTAAAATGTACATCCAGTTACACCCTGAGTGTACTGTACCTACACCTTAACCTTCGTAACCCTAAATGTATAGTGACTGGGCAAAATTCTTAGATCAATTCCTAATACCTACTCAAACTATAACGTTATCCTGAACCTAAACTAACATAAAGTTTTAAAAAATGGAAAACTCTAAGGTAAAAGTCTTAATCCGCACTAACGCTTTTCTAACAAGCCTCCCCAAAAAACTGCTTCCACTGCATGCCCCTAAATCACTTTCAGGAGTGTAACTATTCATTAGATATATAACCTCTACAAACTAACCCTGTAACATTAACTAATCACGCGGGTTCGCAGAAATACCTGGATTATGACCAAGGCGTGGTGCAAACTCTCTCAGGGCTGATGGACCCAGTAGATCTTCCCAGATCACCCGTCTAGGAAAAGGAAAACTCTGAAACTAAACCGAAGGGGAGGGTGCCTCTCCAGTCTTGGATGACAACCTGCCTAGAGCTGGTAACTCAAACAAATTACATGTCTGCAAACCTAAATTGCTTAAGGAGTAGATATGTTCTGTCCATCGCCGGCTTCCATACTCCTTCTTTGCCTATTAGTCAGGCGCTGAGACACTATCACAAGTGAATCGACAAAACACTTAATGGTAGATCTTGTTTCTTGTATAGGGCATTGAATGCCGTTCCCCCATTCCCGACACATCCCACCCCTAAAAACTGGGCACTTGGGAGTGCTTGAGTACCACACATGCCTGTGCAATTAGATTGTGGTGATCTTCTTCTGATGGGCTGAGGGTACCGGATTGACAGTTCATGGCTGCTGTTCCCGACTGGTAGTACAGGTGCCCTAACTCTTTGGTAGCGCTTAGAGCGGCTGCTCCATCAACAGTTGTATAATATCGGGATGTTTGTAGTGCAATGTCGCGCATGGAAAATGGGACCCTGCACTCATCCCCGATGGGCTTTCCTGGGGCCACAGTCCTAGTTGAAGAAAGGTCAGCTAATGGTCTATGCCGTTCCCCCACTCCCGACACATCCCACCCCTAAAAACTGGGCATTTGGGAGTGCTTGAGTACCACACATGCCTGCGCAATTAGATTGGGGTGATCTTCTTCTGATGGGCTGAGAGTACCGGATTAGCAGTTCCTGGCTGCTATTCCCGACTGGTCGTACAGGGGCCCTAACTCTTTGGTAGCGCTTAGAGCGGCTGCTCCATCAACAGTTGTATAATATTGGGATGTTTGTAGTGCAATGTCGCGCATGGAAAATGGGACCCTGCACTCATCCCCGATGGGCTTTCCTGGGGCCACAGTCCTAGTTGAAGAAAGGTCAGCTAATGATCTACTTGTGTTGCATGTCTGATATCCTGCATAACCTCTTGTTCAGCTCCCCCTCACCTAACTGAAACTCTTTAAAACATGATGACAGTACAATAAAAAAATAAGCTTAAACCAGGCCTAGGGACAAGCAAATCCAACTTGCCTCCTCCCTTGAGGTTGTCATTCACTAACATCCGTGGGCTTAGAACTAATTTAGTTGATGTTAAAGCATTTCTCCTAACAAATACCCCGAATATCTTAGCACTAAGCGAGACTAACCTACCTCTTCCACCCTCTCTAACTACTTTTACATGCCTGGCTATCTCCCACTCTGTCGTAAGGACTCTGACAGACATATGCACGGACTTGGAGTCTGCATTCATAACACCCTCCCCCTGACTCGAGAAACAAACCTAGAAACGGACGATCAAGCCTTTATGTGCTTTAGAATAAACAAATAACATAACATTAGCTACTTTTATTTTCTATACCGCTCTCCCTCGACCCAGGACTGCACCATAATGAACAAGGTCTCTGACAGCATAGACACAGCACTCTCCCTCGACACTAGCGCACAAATATGTGTATTTGGAGACTTTAATGTTCACCACAAAAACTGGCTTGGATTCTCTACTCACACAGATGCAGCGGGCAGCACAACACATAGTTTTACTATATCTCACTCCCTATCACAAATGGTTACGTTTCCAACCCGTTTCCTTGACCAGCAAGAACAACACGCATCACTTCTAGATTTGTTTCTGACTACAGTTCCCGAGGATTGTACAACAAATGCTGACAGTCCACTCGGGAACGCTGACCATGCAGTGATAATGATAGAAATCGGCCTAAATTCTAGATCCAAAACTGAAGAGCCAGTGCTCAAAACAACGAGATATTATAAAAAGGCTGACTGGGAAGCCATCAGAGATCTTATCAGAGATGCCCCATCGGGAAATATTTTTTCTCTTCCTACTGAACAGTGCGCAAATGAGACCACTGAATGGTTCAAAACAGCAATTGAAGCACATGCTACCATGCGGAAATTTTAGAGCAAGCCCCACTCTCCCCAATGGTTTACTTCTACTTGTGCAACTGCCATTGCTCAAAGGCAGCATGCATACCGCAGACTTAACCGACATAAGTCCAGTTCAAACAAACTGAAGTATATAGAAGCTAGTAGTAACGTTAAGAAAGAAATAGCGACAGCTAAGAGAGAATTTACTGAAACCACTAAAAACCGCATCGAAGCACAAAAATTAGGCACTCGTGACTTCTGGAAAGTCTACAACAGTGTAGTAAATAATGGGCAATCAACAATTCCCCCACTAACCAACAATCACGAGGTTGTTTGCTCAGCAACCGACAAGGCTAATATGCTTGCCAGCCGGTTTGCCTCAAACTCCACACTTGACCCTTCCAACCACCCCCTGCCTGACTTTCCTTTGCGGACAGACGCCACGTTAGACGATCTAAAAATCACCCCTGCTCAGGTACACGCTATCATAAAAACCTTGACACTTCAAAAGCATGTGGACCTGATCTCATCCCAGCTGTGCTATTAAAAAAGTGCTCAGCCGAAGTAGCCCCAGTTCTCTCCAAACTATACAACAAATGCCTTAATGAATCATGCTTTCCGAGCTGTTGGAAAACTGTTTCTGTGGTACCAGTATTCAAGAATTCTGGCGAAAGAACTGACCCATCAAATTATCGCCTCAGCCTCCTCCCACTTTTCGCCAAATATTTGAGACCATAATTAACCATGCTTTAGTTCGGTACCTTACAGATGCTAAACTTCTGACTGAAAAACAATATGGATTTAGACAAGCCCGTTCCACAGCTGACATCCTCACTGTAATCTCTGAACGTATATACCATTCACTGGACAAAGCGGGGGAGGGCAGAGCGGAGCTCTAGATATATCTAAGGCTTTTGACAGGGTATGGCACAAGGGTCTTCTCAGGAAAATTAAATCATACGGTATCACTGGTAGAATACTTAACATAATTAAATCCTTCTTAGATAAGAGAAAAATCCAGGTTGTCCTCGACGGTCGTACATCTAAACAGTGTGATATAAATGTGGGAGTGCCTCAGGAGTCTATCCTTGGACCTCTATTGTTCCTAATATTTATTAATGACCTCCCCGACAAAACTGCCTCTGAGATGGGTATATATGCTGATGACACTACACTCTATAACAGGCAGGGCCGGAAAACAAATGAACACATATCTAAAGAAATAGCAGAAACACTAGAGGATGACCTCCAATCTGTAGTGGAATGGGGACATAAATGGATGGTCACATGCATTGCTGCTAAGACTAAACTAGTTTCCTTCAATAATTACAAGAAACCTTCTCTGCCACCAATAGCAATGGCCAGTTACTCCCTGTCTGAGAGTACATCTTTCAAACTGCTTGGCCTAACGTTCACAGGAAACATGAGTTGGAACAATTATATTGAAAACATTGCCAGAGCAGCTGCGAAAAAGGTAGGCTCTCTCTAATGTGCTAGAAAACTACTGACACCTGAAAGTATCCTGTACCTCTATAAGGCTACCATTCGCCCATGTATGGAGTATTGTTGTCACATCTGGGCCGGTGCATTTGCTGCTTGTCTCTCGCTCCTAGACAAGGTTCAAAAGAGAGTCGCCAATCTGATAGGCCCTTAACTGGCATCTAAGCTTCAGCCTCCGTCTCATCCACGAAACGTTGCATCCCTCTGCCTGTTCTGAAAGTATTTTAGTGGTGAATGCTCTGACGAACTGCAGACACTTGTGCCCCCACGACGTAGACACCCTCGACAAATCCGACAAGCAGCTAAATCCCACCCCCATACACAAGAGATCCCTAGATATAATAGATCTTTCTACTCCAGTAGTTTCTTCCCCAGAACCGCTAGACTCTGGAATTCCATTCCAGGTCCCTGGGTCCCTAACTGTACTGACATGCAGAAGTTCAAGTGTAACGTGAACCGACATCTTGCTGCCCAAATCCCAACATAGTGCCCTAGTAGTTGCTACCCTGATAGCAGCCCCCTACACCAAAGTGGCAATGTGCCTTGTTTGGGGTGAAAATGTAATAAAAAAAATGTCAACATTACATTAGATTAAATACTTGGCATAAATGTTACATTATATTATATAATTGTCATAAATATTACAGTATATTATATACTTGTAATACATTAAGTTCTATACGTGTTAAAAATATTACGTTATATTATATACTTGCCATAAATATTACATTATATTATATACTTGTCATAAATATTAACTTATATTTTATAAATATTCATAAACATTACATTAGATTAAATATGTTACATAAATGTTACATTGTATTATAAACTTGTCATTAATATTACATTATATTATATACTTGTAATACATTGTTCTGTACTTTTCATAAATATTACTTTATTTTATACACGCGTCATAAATATTACATCATATTATACTTATAAATATGACATGAAATTATATACTTGTAGTAAATTTCATATTATGTACTTGTCATAAATATGACATTATAAAATATGTATGTCATAATATAATTCTTATATATATTACATTATATTATATACATGCCACGAATATTGCATTTTATTATATACTTTTTATAGATATTACATTATATTATATGCTTACCATATATAATATATCAGATTATATATTGATCATAGATTATATTATACTACATATTGTCACATATATTACATCATCCTATATAGTTGTCATATATATATATATATATATACTGCATTATATTATATACTTGTCATAGATATTACATTAGATTTATACTTGTTATATATATTGCATTTTATTATATACTTATCATATATATTACATCAGATTATATATTAGTCATAGATATTACATTATATTATATATTTTTTATAGATAATACATTAGATTATATACTTTTCATAGATAATACATTAGATACATTAACTTGTCATATATATTACATAAGATTATATACTTGCCCTGTATATTTCATTAGATTATATACTTGTTAATAATTAAATTAGATTATTAAATTGTCATAGATCTTTCATCATAGCATATACTTGTCATAAATATAATATAATATTATATTATGCATATGGCTGTTTACAAGATTGAAATGTGGGAAAGTAAATTGTTCAGCAGTTCTGATTATATATACTGGCAAATTTTGTCAAAAATAAAACCACTAGCTTTTTTTTTGTATGGAGTAACTTCTACACATATTCTATAAAATTATCAAATCTTGGCCTTTTGGTCAAGATCAAAGTGTAGTATCTTTTCTTCAGATGTTGCACTTCCATTTCTTGTTCTCTTTCGGTGGAGGAGAAATCCTTCACGACTGAGACAATTTTTATTTTTGTACCTTTTCTCTACGTTAAAAAACGACCCTGGTGTCTAATTCTGTTCCATGGGGGGCATAGTAAATAGGTACTATCAAACCATATTTGTTAGAAATAATTGTGATGGGGGACAATTCGGTAATCAGCTCATCAG
>NC_136485.1:137489851-137527351 GCF_053919585.1 Euprymna scolopes
TATATAGGCATACGTAAATATATATAGAAAGAGGTTTGTGTTTACTATAACCTTTTTACGCAAATATTATGCAAGTATAAATCATGTAGAATATCTGCATCGATATAATTACACGTAATAGTTAACTAAAGATGATCATCCCATAAGAAAAACGAAAAAGAACTAATAAGGAAATAATTCAAATGAATGTTTAAAAGAATATGCAAATTAGCTAGACTTTTTGCAGAGTAATGCAATTTCTACAATCCATTTATAACAAAGTTGTATTTCCTATTCAAGCAAATAGAAAAAAAAAAGGTTTTAATATGAATATCAATAAAAAAAGAATTTATAGGAGTATGGATTGGAAGAAGCATGCATGTAAAATGTGGAAGACTTGATAATTCATTTATTATGTTTTCATTTTATTTTTTTAAACGTGAATTTCAATAACCACGATAATCGGGCTTTGATAAATAACCTATGAGTATTTTTGTAACTGAGTAAATTAATAAAATGTCTAAAAAGAATAAAGTTCCAAAGACTCAAAGAATCTCCTCTATAAACTAAAGAAATTCAATTTCCATTCATTTTTCTGCTTCGATATATTTTGCATTTTACCACGTGCGTGTGTACGTCCTTATCTTTAGGTTCTTTATTTATCAGCTTCCCAAACGATCACTTGCCCCCAATTCGTAACATGCTCCTCGTCTATTATCTACATCAATTCAAACGTATTTCGATGCCCGAAGGCGTTCGTTACATTAACCCAGTTGCTGTACATAGTGGAACGATAAACTTGTCGCCTTAAAGAAAAGGCTAAAGAGAGGATATGTTGCAACAAGAATGGACAGTGTCATTTGATATAAATTGTTGCCAGTGAACATGAAGGATGCGACGTAAACAGTAGTCATCGAATACGTCAAGCTTTTGTAGGTCGCTTGCTCTTATTGGCCAGGTTTCGCAATCGTCCAGTGCAATGGTGTAGACGAGAGCTTGTTTAGATGCGGATTTTAATATCAAGTTTGATTCCAGGTTTAGACTAAAGCCATGAACGAAGACGGCATAAAGCAAGACGAGTATTGTTGATGCGATTGTTGATATCGTCCTATCCTTTATCTATTGTTATTAGCGGGATGATTGCTCTTTACGATATTTAATTTTGATTCTTTTTTACATTAATTAGCTGAACCTGCGTACAATATCTGCAACAGAAAGGTCAACCTTTCAAGTCATGAAAGCATAAGAATACAATTTCCAATCCTATCTGATCCATTCGGGTTGAATAAAAAATAGGAGGCATTGCTTTTCGAACGGCTCCTCGTATTATAACATACTTTACTAGTCAATTATTGAGAATATCTATGCATGTCGTATAGAGATCAAGTGTTAGCCCCAAGAAGGTGATTTGTGAGAACTTCGACTGAAGTAAAATTAAAGAGGGAGGAAGATATATATATATATATATATATATATATATATATATATATATATATATATATATATATGGAGAGAGAGAGAGAGAGATGGAGAGAGAGAGAAAGAGATGGAACTTGTTTGAATTATATCCGTATTTTGTATTGATTTATACGAATAAGTTAGCACCTTTTTATTTATATGTATCCTAGACAATTGTCATTGCCACTGTGATCAAAGGGGTTACTGTGAATTAGGGGTCAGATTTATTGGCGCATCCTAAGTGGGGAGCTGTAAAGCAAGATGCTTGTTCACATTACGTCTAAATTTCTGCATGCTGATACCGTCGGGGAAACGGAATGCATATAAGATAATTCTAAACTAAGCGGTTCGAGAAAAAAAAAAAATGAAGCATGCATCATCCCTCGTGATTGCACAGTGAACAAAGCATAAAAAATGACTAAGTTCAGCATTTACTCCTTCCCCCCCCCCCATTTAGTCCCAAAATGCCAAGGGGGCGTCAAATCCTAGTGAAAATGAACAAACGATATAGTTTTAGGCCATAACATGTGTAAATTTCAGTTCTGCACCATTAAAAAAAAAAATCACTAAGTCCATCATTCACCCCCCCCATTTAGCCCCAAAAGTCCCCAAGGCTTTAATATATTTAAATTTGAGTTCAGCACCATGCAAAACTGCTAAATAGACATACACAGAAAATTTTGGACAGATATGATAAAATAGTCCTAAAAATGTAGTGTTTTTATTAGCCGTAAAAGAGCCCTTGGGGCATACCCAAGAGTTATCGCGAAGTATAAAAGAACAAAATTATATAGAAATCAATTAGTTACAACTTTTAAGAAAGTTTTATAAAATCCAAAGGATCAAATTTTTTTTTTTTTTTTTTTTTTTTTGAATAAGCACAAAAGTTTAAATTTTAGCCGTTTTAACCCGAAAGGAACTACTGTGGGGGGAGGGGGGCAACCGGAGTTTTCCCGGAAAATTCGTTCTTTACTTTTTTACTCATATCATGTTTAATGTTTGCGCAAAATTTCAAAAAAATTCCAAGGCGTAGTTATTAAGAAAAGTGTGGACAGACGAACGGACAAAGGTGAATTTATAGGCCCACCCTCCTTTTGTCGGGGGAGCAAAAAGCTAATAGAGTTTCCAGTATCTTAGAACTTGGAATAAAAAACTAGGAGATATTATTTTAGAACGTCCCTCCTAAAATATTGTTATTATAATAATATTGTTGCTATTATTATTTTATCATTCTTATCGTTATCATTATTGCTATCATTCTTCTCATTATTCCTGCTATTGTTCTCATTTTTTCTTTTTTTTTCTTATTGCTATTATTATCCGATCTAATTTATACATTGATATTTTATTGCATGAAATTAATTAATGATTTATTTGATGTCAAAAAGCATTAGCTTCAAGAAATCTAAAACTAAGTACAGTCTAAAAATAACAAAAAAAAACGAAAATTAATTAAAATGTTTATTCTAAAATATTGTTATCGATTCTAGAAGAAAAATGCGATTTCTTGTAATAACAATATTCCCGCCAAAAGCTAATATCTCAGAAATGTCCATGGAAAAAATATCTTTTCACTCTTCAACATTTATTCATTAAAATGGACATTTTCGTTATTGATTTTAAATGTGTAGTTATCGGTAAAGGACAGAGGCTTTGTCGGTCTGATGATCTGTCAAGTGTCGTTTAAATAGCATTTTTAACTGCTACGTGCGCACTTTGAAAGAAGGCCACTTGTTACAATTTCATTTAAAACGTTATAGATACTGGTATCGTTGTCGTTGTGAACTCAGGTTCTATTCTTCGGCTCATGAACTCACTCGGATGCCGACGTTTATCCCAGTACGGCCGTAGCCGAGATTGAATTTTCTACACGAGTTTCGAGTTTGTAGTGTAATTCAAATCTTGTCGGTAGCTGAATACTTGATCCTTCGCCAGGCCTAACAAGAGTATTTTTATAGTGACGCCATCACTAGATGAGGTGCCTACTATTATGATATTCTAAAATGAGGCTACATCAAAGGAAAGTAACTCTCATGTTCTTGTCCAGTCAATTGGCTTTCGGGCGCAAAATTTCGTAAATTTTCTTTTTTTTTTTCTTCTTTTTTTTTTTTTGAGGCGATATGATCTTCAAAAATGGTACTTTTTAAGCGTAACGTAAAAACTAAGAAAACAAAACAAGCAAAATATTATATAGATAATTATTATTATTTAAATGATTATAATAATGATAATCATGATTATAATAATTAAATACTACTACTCCTCCTACTAACAACAATAATAATAATAACAACAACAATAATAATAATAATAATAATAATAATAATAATAATTTTTAAAGATACCTAAGAAGAAGAAAAAAAAATCCAAGAAACAAAATTGTATAGTAGGAACCTAATAAGATACACTCGACTAGAATACCAGGAATCTCATGATCATACACATTGCACTACACTTCAAGAATGATGCTGACGGACTCTTCGTGAAAAGGGAAAGACGGGAAAAGATAACGTGTTAGTAAAGAAAACTGCAAGAATGACACAAAAAGAGTTATAAAAATACACAAGGCATAACACAGAAAAGCTAATCGCCGCAGCAAGTGACACTTTGGAAATAAACAAGACAGATCAAAGAGACAATGGCTAAAACAAGAAAAAATGTAAAGAGAAACAGTTAAATGAACGATTTATAAGGATTACGAAAGTTAAGACTTATGAAAACGCGTGAACATGGCCACGAAAAGAACACCTAAAGAAAGAAAACAAATCACTACTAACAACTGTACAAGATAACACGATTAAAACTAACTAGATCAAAACTAAGATTAACATGATACAAGCAAACACTAAATGCAGCTTTTGTGAACAAGGAGACTAAATGATAGACCACATAAGAAGTGAATGCAGCGAAGTAACCCCGACAGAATGTAAGAATAAACACTACCAGAAGGTGAGGAAGGCCGTACACTGGGAAGTATACAAATAATTGCATCTTGAACACCCAACAAATGGTACAAACGCAAACCTGTATCACTACTTGAAAACGGATATAGGGCATGGGAGTACAAACAAATAAACCCATACAAGCAAAGAGACCGGATATATTAATAGCTGCCAGATCGTAGATTTTGCCGTTCCAGCAAGCACAGGGTAAATATAAAGGAGAGGGAGAAGCGAAGCATATACACGAAACTGACCAGGGAGCTGAAAAATATATGAAACATAACGAAAGTCAAGATAAAAATAATCGTAAAAAACGCTAGAAACAATCTCGAAAATGCAGAGGAAGGCTGAAAAGATACAACTGATAATAATGAAAAAGATTGAAATCTTTAGAAAAAGCCGGAAAAATTTAGAAAATGCGGGGATTAATTCACATGAGCTGCAGACACAGTTCGGCCATATAGAAACGGCAACAGAAGAAAAAACAAAAAGATAGAGGAACACCACACGGAACCAAGAAAACTGAAACTGCAAAATTGCTCAAAAGCAATTTGTAGTGTTGGCATCGTCTAGCAACAATTTATATAGTCGAAAAGAGTTGAGTGGCGTGGAAAAACTGAGGATACGGACAACTAACTAGGCCTCTACGGTGCGAAGAGGACGGAGATATTAAGGAGCCTTATTTCTATTTAAATTCCAGTGCATACTAATAGCCATTGCCAGCTATAAGTCAATGGTCAGCGACTGTTACAATGATGCAAATTGATTTTCAAAAGTTAGCGACAGTAGTGGAGAGTAGTAGAAATCCGAGGAGATTTATTGTTACTCAGACTCCAAGGAACACCACCGGTTTTTGTAAGTGAGCAATCTCTGATGATACCTTTGTCAAAACTCCTAGTGAGACCATAGTAATGAGAATTTCATGAATTTGTCTAACGATGAAACCCAGACGGCTCGGTGTAGCTTAGTGTCTATAAATATATTTTAAAACCTTACTCTTTCTCACTCTCTCTCTCTCTCTCTCTCTCTCTCTCTCTCTCTCTCTATTTTTATATATAGATTTCTTCGATTATCGATACTTACTGAAAACATTCAAATACAAAACTTACGAACAAAGTACAGTCAAATAAAATACATTTGTATGAAATTTTAAAAAAATTCCAGCTGTTTAGGAGTCCATAGAGAACGAACTCACCGCACCCTACTCAATGTTCTTTTTATATAATATTATATACATATATTGCTGTGTCGTAGAACAACAGTGCAAATAAGAACAATCAAGTCGAGATTCGGTTAAAGGAACAAGTGTATTAACAATAATGTACAAAGATAGGAAAGCGTGTATATCTGCTGAGCACTCGGCTAACATTTGAAGTGCAGTCGCATCTCTCTCATCGGTGTTGGAATAATTAGCGCTATTTATAGTGCTAATCGGTGTAAATTCCTCTGTTCAAGGAAGGCCGGTATAAAATATATATATATATATATATATATATATATATATAAAGGTGTTGTGTGTGTGTGTGTGTGTGTGTGTGTGTGTGTGTGTGTGTGTGTGTGTGTGTGTGTGTGTGTGTGTGGTCACGAATAGGCTCCTATATGGTTGACTATTTAAAAAAAAAACTGATTACATATAATGATAGAAGATGTATCGAGACACAGGAATGGGTATGTTTGATCTGGCAGAACGGTGGTTCATTAAAATTGCGGGGTCTGTGTTCGCGCCTGGTCCACAAAGTATGGAAATAAAAAAATTAAAAATGAAAAAAAAACGTTTATACGTGTTTTTGATATAGATGTACATAAGAATACTTTGATAAGTATGTTTTATGGCATGATATAATAAAATTGCGGGGTCTACGTTCGGGCCTGGCCTCCATAGAATGGAAATAGGCACAAAAATAAAGATTTTTCATATCTATCTGCGTAAGTATACTTTGATAATTGTGTTTCAGTTTGAAGAAACATGGTATAATAAAATTATGGGGTGTTCGTTCGCACTTGACCTCCATATAATGGAAATATATAATATTAATCTCTATATGCCCAATAGCTGAGTGCCATCACCTTTAAGTGACCCATTGCGACAGACCCCACCCCCTCAAGCTTTAAATACATGTATTAGGTTTTGATAAATCATATGTAAAGCACACTAATTCAGAGAGTTTTCTAACATCTCAGATTCTTCTGACTATATAAGTTGCGAAACGGGGAAGACCCAAAGGAAACAGCATGTTATGAGCATAGTGAACAAGTAAATAGTGATCCTCGTTAAATCCCGAGCAACATCAAGTCTTTTTTGTTTATCCCGCAGACAGGTATATCTGCTACTAGTATGAAAAATAAGTATAGTGTCGACATGGTTCCATTTTCGTTTAATGAAACCTGGGTTTCTTTTTTTATTTGTTGCAGATCATCTACTAGTTAACCAGGTTTGTACAAATCCCAAAGGCGATAGGAGCCTCCTACCATGTTAGAAAGTGACACATTTTCAACAAACAAGATCGGAGATGCGCCGCTGTACAACTCATGCTCTCTACTGATGCAAGTTATGAAAACAGAACCATTGCCAGCACCCTCAAAATGCAAGTCTGGACGGTTCAACGCTTTAGGGTACAGCTCAACAAAGTTTCCTGCTACTGTTATGGTATTCCGTGTGTTTTCAAGTAAGGGTCACATCATACCACTTCACATCTTCGGAGTTAGCTTGAAAGTAAACATCAAAGTATACTTGGATGTGCTGAAGTGTGTGGAGATACCCTGATGCCATCAGATAGCCGCTGGAAAACTCTGGGTGTGACAGTAGGACTCGGCGCCGACTCACAAGTCCAAAGACACCCAGGCTTGGCTTCAGAAAAAGTGCTACGAGTATGTACAATACTCTCACTGGCCTTTTCTTTTTCCATCGACCTGAACCCACTTCGTTTGGTCATATGTCGAGAACATCACCAACATAATCTCCCATAAAAACAAAGCCAGCCTGATTACCGCCAAGCGTCGAGTATCAGCCGAGTTCTCGCCAGCGGTTGTGGAAAAGGCATGCTCCCAGTTCCGGACTTGATTCAGTTATAGAGACTGAAGGCAGCTACATTGAATAGATGAATTGGCCTTTTGGTCAAGATCAAAGTGTAGTATCTGTTCTTCAGATGCTGCACTTCTATTTTTTGTTCTCTTTCGGTGGAGGATAAATCCTTCACGACTGAGACAATTTTTATTTTTGTACCTTTTCTCCACGTTAAAAAAACAACCCTGGTGTCTAACTCTGTCCCGTGGGGAGGCATAGTAAATAGGTACATTGAATAGATGTCAGCTTAACTACGTAAGTTATTTTAATTGATTTTTTTCAATAAAAGTTTTAAAATAAAGCTGTCGTGTTGTTTTCTTTAGGGCGACAAAATTATCACCTGCATAGGTTCAACTTAGTTTTTATACGTTTCAAATTATAAATCAGATCATAAATAAGATCACTGGTTTTTATATTTGTTAAGCGCGAATAAAGACGCCACGATATTTGGGTGTCCACTTGGATCAAAATGAAATATACTTATCCGAGTAACGTATTTTGTTTATTTCATTGCCTCCTTGCATGTACGGATTTATTACCATCGCAAATATAAATTTGCGCAGATGTTTAGACATATATAGGTACGGGTAATTTAATGGCTGATTCGGTAGGGGGGGCATAGTTTTGAACGCCGACCAATCATAATATTTTTTTTCATTTTCGATTACTTTTTTATTGTGTTTGAAAGATTATAGTTTAAAGTTAATTTCCTAAAGAAAAAAAGTGTGTGAAATAAAAAAAAAATACATGGAATAATTTTATCTCAAATCTGAAAAACCCTACATTTCACGTAATATTAATAATGACTATGATCGTGTTTACATTTTTCTGGCAGGAAAATTTAAGTTTTCTGGAATTATTTCAAAGTTAAGTCTTAAGATAATGAATTATTACAATAAATGTACTTAAATTTTGCTTAAAAAAAAAAGTAGTAATTATCAAAAATTGTGACACTGGTAGGAACGAGACTTGTTTATCGCATAAAAAAAAACTCTAACGGCAAAATTCAAATATGTATGGAAGGACAAATTTGACATAATTTATTTCTTTATTTAACATTATTCCGGCATACCGAGCGACTGTTTTTTTTTTATTCGCGGACCCCCTCCCTTCATTTAAAAATGCATAAAAGTTAATTAAATTCATTAATTATACTACTGATAATTTATTCATTGAAAAAAGTTAGCACCATTATTTATTAATATTAATACAGCATTACAATTGGTTAAGAAAACAATTTATAATCATTGAAAAAATTACACACTAAAAATATACAAACCTACGTTAAAATTTATCATAATGTTTACGTGAAATTTAAAATTGATAATCATAAACAGGCGGGTAGTTGAAGAGAGGAAGAGGGAGGGAAAAACAGATTGGTTTTCTTTTCAAGTCTGTGCATCCGTACTTACCGACATGGAACGCTCGTATAATTTTTAACATGTTTTAATTAAATTATTTTTCTATGTTATTGTTTTTTTTTTTTCAATTTAATTTTTTTTACTTAATTTTCCAAGATTATATGAACATTATCTTACGTTGATGATTATACGTTCTTGCGTGCAATGATAATATTAGAATCTTACACGTAAGCGTAAAAAAGTAGAAATAATTTTTGCAATTATAATTTTTTGTGTGAAAATATTAAATAAACAATGCTTAATTCAATGATAATATTGGTAGTTCGAGAAATTAATTTTTCTTCGAGTTATATCGATTTCGTTAATACCGACTCTAGGGGCTTTTTTCGTAATGTTCCTGTAAAAATTATTTTGTTTTATTGTTACAAATTGCGATGCTTTATTTACATAAAAAAGCAAAAAAAATTTTTCGTTTTTTATTTACTACTGAAAACCATAACTTTAGTAAAGGTATTTTTTGTTTAAACAAAATAATGCATTTTCACAACGATTTTAATAAAAAAAAAAAAATTAGTTCATTATATTCCGCGAACATTATTTGATAAATATTGAAAATGTCATTAACATTGGTTAATTTCCAGATTTTTGGTGAATTTTTAAGTAAAGGGAGGAGTCAAAATGTTTATACATTTTGAGCATCGGCATTCATTTTGCCCGTACCTAGAAATATACATTCAGATTGATTCGGCATTGTCCGTGTGGATACATTCTGATAGCTCGTGCACTTATGGTAGAAGATCAATATGTTACAATTTGTACATGTTTTTTTAATAGAAATATTTATTTAATTCGTTTTAGTCTTTTTTATGTTTTATTTCATTACATATTCAATGTGTATTTATGAAAGTTACATAAAAATGAGAAACAAAAACAGGTCGGATCTTGTAGGATAGTTTCATAAATACAATGATTTATTTTTATTCATTTATTTATTTATTGTAAAACAATGTCACCCACTATATCGAAGTGAAAATAATTTGGAAGTTTTAAACTGACTGATAAGTTAGAGAAAAGTACGGTAAGTATTAGAGGTAGAAAAAAAACACAAGTATTACTGTTTAATTTTACAATTAACCCGAAATTAAATGGTAGAAAAGTACACAAAATTAGCAAACGGCAACTGGGTTCTTTTGTAGAATAGTGGCTCCTTCGAATATAAATCATTTTTAAGACATAGATAGTCATACATCTAACTTTATATATTCTATAAGGTAAGGAACGAATGGATGAATAATTAAGGTACTCAGGAATAAAGATTTAACGATTCATCGAAATGCATATAAAATGTAAAAAAAAAATATCCAATTTATTTTCCTTTTTGCTAATAATAATGATAATGAAAGTTTTGCCAGAGTTTAGATTTTTCCAGCAGACAACTGAGTGTAGAGCAAAGAAATAGAAAAAAATTGACAGAGTTATTGCGTAGGGTAATGTACACACACAGACACACAAACACGTTCACCTTTATAGATATACTAGCATAGGTGCTCGGTGTTGGCCGGGTATTTGGAGGTGTACGTTGAGCAAAAAAAAAAAGGGGATCATTTTTTTAAACTTTGCCCCCTATTATGACCCCTTAACATTTATTGTTTTAGGCTCTAATCAAGTTATTAATTTAGATCCATGTCCAAGGAACCTATATCTAAAATTTCAAGTGTTTAGACCCAAAATTGTCGGAGAAGTTAGGTAGAGTTCTCAAATGTCAAATCGTTGAACTGTGACCCCTTAATCGCCAACTTTCTTGGCGAAAACCGATCACATCGATTTTCCCAAATCTCAGTAGTCTGTATCTCAAATTTCGAGTGTGTAGACTAAAAACTGACAGAGTTATTGCGTAGGGAAATGTACACACACAGAAACACAGACATCCAGATACACAGACACTTTCACTTTTATAGATATATAGATAGATACATAGATAGATATATTTGTTTAACAAAATATATACGTATACATAAATATATATGGAAAGAATTTTTTGTTTACTATAAACTTTTTCGCAAATATTATGCAAGTATAAATCATGTAGAATACCTGCATGATTATAATTATAGGTAATAGTTAACTAAAGATGATTATTTCATTTAAAAAAACCGAAGCAAATAATAGGGAATTAATTAAAATGAATGTTTAAAAGAATATGCAAAATAGCTAGATCGTTTGTTAGTGAATGCAATTTCACAACCAAGATATAAGAAAATTGTATTTTCTTTTTAAATAAATAGAAAAGATTTTTAATATGAATATCGATACACACTAAAGAAAACCGAACTTATAGGAGTGTATATATATATATATATATATATATATATATATATATATATATATATACAGAGGGTGAGGAGGGAGAAATTAAGGAAAAATCTTAAAATAAACGAAAATCGAACAGTTTTGTGGCGAGGCTACGAGTATTGCCATGAAACTTACTAAAAATTACAAATAAAGTAAACATTTACAAAAATTAACTAGCAGGACCTGTAGAAAATCCACAGAGGACTCATTCATATGTAATATATTGATGTTGGCATTCTGTCGATGTTCAGTGTAAATGAAAACGATCTGATATTATTTTAGCTGTTTTGTTTAAACTACAAAAGTATTTATGTAAACTAGCACGAACGCCCGGCAACCCCCGTCGTAAAGTACGCTTAAATATGATATTTTAATTCTTGCCGATTTCGCATATCTATCTATATATATATATATATATATATATATATATATATATATGTATGTATGTATATATATATATATATATATATATATATATATATAAAGTGAACGTGTCTGTGTATCTGTCTCTGTGTGTCTGTGTGTGTACATTTCCCTACGCAATAACTCTCTAAATTTTTAGTCTACAGACTCGAAATTTGATATACAGAGTACTAAGATTTGGGAAAATCGATGTAATCGGTTTTCGACCAGAAATTTAGCGATTTAAGGGTCACATGTCAACGATGTGACATTTGAGAACTCTACCAAACTCCTCCGACAATTTTGAGTCTAAACACTTGAAATTTTAGATATAGGTTCCTTGGGCATGGACCTAACTTAATAACTTGATTTGAGCCCAAAACAATAAATTTTAATGGGTCATAATATGAGTCATTTTTTTTTTAAATTGACCGCTTTCTTTTTTTTTTTTTTTTCTCAACATACACCTCCAAATACACGGGCAATGCTGGGCACCCATTCTAGTATATCTATAAAGGTGAACGTGTCTGTGTATCTGGATGTCTGTGTGTCTGTGTGTGTACACTTTCCTACAAATAACTCTGTCAGTTTTAAGTTTACAGACTCGAAATGTGATATACAGGGTACTGAGATTTGGGAAAATCGATATGATCGGTTTTCGGTCAGAAATTTGGCGATTAAGGAGTCAAGGTTCAACGATTTGAACTTTGACAACTTTACCAAACTCCTCCGACAATTTTGGTCTAAACACTTGAAATTTTAGATATAGGTTCCTTGGACATGGATCTTACCTAATAACTTGATTTAAGCCCAAAAGAATAAATATTAAGGGGTCACAATAGGGGCCAAATCTTTTTTATTTTTAAATTGACCGCTGCTGCCTCTACCAAATTTCTCAGACAATTTCTGGTATAAACATTTGAAAAGTTAAAAAAATTGACCGCTTTTTTTTCTCAACATACACCTCCGAATACCCGGGCAACGCCGGGCACCCATGCTAGTCTATCTATACTCCTATGAATTCGGTTTTCTTTTGTGTGTATCGACATTCATATTAAACCCCCTCTTTTCTATTTATTTAAAAAGAAAATTCAAATTCCTTATATCTTGGTTCACTAGCAAACGATCTACCTAATTTGCAGATTCTTTTAAGTGAACGTGTCTGTGTGTTTATGTGTCTGCGTACATTTCCTTACGCAATATGTCAATTTTTAGTCTACAGGCTCGACATTTGATATCCAGAGTACTGCGATTTGGGAAAATCGATGTGATCGGTTTTCGGCAAGAAGTTTAGCTGTTAAGGGGTCAAAGTTACCTTTGAGACCTCTACCGAACTCCTCCGACAATTTTAGGCCTACACACTTGAAATCTTAGATATAGGTTCCTTGGACATGGATCTAACTTAATAATTGGATTTGAGCCCAAAACAATAAATATTAAGTGGTCATAATAGGGACCGAAGTTTTAAAAAAAATAACCCTTTTTTTTTTTTTTGTTGTTTTTGCTCAGCATACACCTCCAAACACCCGGGTAACGCCGGGCACCCATGCTAGTATATCTATAAAAGCGAAAGTGTCTGTGTGTCTTTCTGTCTTTGTATATTTCCCTACGTAATAACTCTGTCAATTTTAAGTCTACAGACTCAAAATTTGATATACAGGGTAGTGAGATTTGGGAAAATCGATGTGATCGGTTTTCGGCCGATTACTAATCTGATTCAAATTACTAATGGCTAATTTTATTTCTTTATCTACAAGAGAGTTAGGGAAATGAACGTGTTTGTGTGTCTGTCTGGCTGTCTGTGTATATTTCCCTATGCAATAACTCTGTCAATATTTAGTCTAGAGACTCGAAGTTTAATATACGGGGTACTGAGACTTGGGAAAATCTTTGATCGGTTTTCGGCCAGAAATTTAGCTGTTAAGAGCATACACCTCCAAACTCCCTGGCATTGTTTTGGGCTCAAATCAAGGTAATAAGTTCGATCCATGTCCAAGGAACCTATATCTAAAATTTCAAGTTTCGTCAGACATAACCCGAAATCAAAACCTGTGAAGAATTCTTGATAAAATTATTTATTAAAAAAAATAGATGACTTAAGTGCCATCAGCTATAATCAAAACCGAAACTAAAGCTGACAGAGAATTCTTAGTGAAATCATTTATGACAAAAAATTGAAGTACATAACAACTAAACGACCCGGATGTAAGCGTGACACATACGCTATCGTATTAATATATAGATAAGGATCTTAAGCAGAAACTGATACTTAAATTTTAATATATTAATTTATCTAATATATAAAATTAAGTCGGTCGGATTCTTCACCGCAGGTTAATAAAGCAATAAAGAATATTGATATTTAATTCTGATTTGCTAGTTTAGTTTATTATTGAAGTACCATGTCCTTAACAACGGAAAGCGTTCTTTGCTTAGTTTCTTTCGAAAAATATTTATTCGTTACCGGAAAGTTTGTAATTGTGTATATTTTTTCACTAATGACCCGAAGGAAATATCAGCTTACGTCATAAATAAAAACCAATGCTATATTTTATCTATATGTTTTAGCTTGAATAAATAATTATATCTGTTTTAAATAAATATTGACGTATTGATTTCTTTAAATTATTAGAATATCATAATAGTATACAAACTATTTAAACTATTGTCTACAATGCAATTATAATAGAATTTTTTATAGCAGCACTTCCTCTTTAACTTACTTTTAATACTTAGAAATACGTTGTAAAGGATGTAATTAAAGCTTTCCAGCTGACTACATTATGGTCGCATTCAAGTCCAATGTAAACAAGTTCTTGTTGAGCCGCTTCCTATATGATCCATTTCTGTCTTATTTCCACAGCTAAAAACTAATGCGCTATTGTGTTAGTAACTACCGCGCACTCATTAACTCTTATCAGCGAGTGGCTTTCGGACTTGATACATGATCACTCCCATGTAAAAAAAATAATAATTCATAATTTAACGCCTTGCAATCTCTAAACATTAGACATAAGAAAAACCAAATTAACAAGAACGTACATTTTCCTTCATAAAGTCTTGATAGAGTGTAGTTAAATATTTCCAGTGATCTAATACACGGTAATCTGCCACGTTGAATACGGATGTTCAACGGAAACGACAAGACAGACAACGCACCATATTTCACACGAAACCTTAAGTAGCGATAACATTTATAATGAAGTGGCTGCGCGTTCGAATGAATCCTCTATTTTTTTGTTTTTCTTTTTTATTTGTTTGTTTTTGTTTTTTGTTTTCTTTTTTGCTGTTGTTTGTTTTCTTTATTCATTTTTTCTTTTTTCTTTTTCTTTCTTTTTCTTTCTTTTTTTTTTTTTTTTTTTCTCGATGCGGTCAACAAAGTATGAGATAACGCTGAGGTGAAAGTCAACTCTTAACAGCACATTATTGCCATCGGATTTTATCGGCAAGATTGAACAAATTCATGGAAAAGTCGACTATGCGTGCCCTCGAACTTATCTGCTTCCATAGAAAGAAAAAGATCTCTGAAATTATCGATGTCTTTTATGCATAGGTAAACTAGCTGCTGTATTTGTAGACATAAAGCACGTGAACATCAGGTTATGATTTATCACCTAAGTGGTTCTATTTAACGTGTACGCAAAAACGAACGATTATTATTATCATCATTATTATTATTATTATTATTATTATTATTATTATTATTATTATTAGCAGTAGTAGTAGTAGTAGTAGTAGTATTCGTAGTAGTAGTTACTCACTAGAAGTAGTTACACAAGCCATCATCAAAGATTGCTCTGTAAGAATACCTTGTGGTGTTCCCTGGCGTCTGACTGACAACAAGTATTATTATTATTGGCTCACAATGAGATTTCGCACAGTTTGCCCTGTATTTAAGAATTCAGGTGATAAGTCATCTCCCTCTCAATACAGACCAATAAGTCTTCTCTGTGTTATGAGTAAGTTACTGGAATCAATATTAAATAGAGAAATAGTCAACCACCTCAGCAGGAATAACCTTCTTAGTGACACACAATATGGTTTCCGCTCTGCAAGATCTACCGCAGATGTGCTGACGGTTATATCCCACAGGATTAGTGAATCTCTTGACAAAGGCTTCCTTTCTAGGGCAATTGCTCTCGACATATCAAAGGCCTTTGACAAAGTATGGCATAAGGGTCTACTTCACAAGATTTCCAGCTACGGTATAACTGGAAATGTTTTCTCAATCATTAAATCATTTCTCTCTGATAGGCTCATAAGAGTAGTGGTAGATGGACAAAAATCGGAGGCCTGCAATATAAATGCTGGAGTCCCTCAGGGGTCAATCCTGGGCCCAACTCTCTTCCTGATCTACATCAATGACCTCCCTAAACACATACTTAAATCATTCGTTGACATCTATGCTGATGACACGACCATCTACGGCAACACATCAAAGGCTGTAAATGACGAAGTTCTCTCGGATTCTCTCTCCTCTGATCTCGAGCGCGTGGTTCAGTGGGGGAAGATGTGGCTAGTTACCTTTAATGCATCCAAAACCAAACTCCTATCCTTACATCATCAACGCTCTGATCCCCAGCTGGCATCAATTGTGATGGATGGCTCTCGTCTGGGTGAGGCCCCGTGTTTTGACAAGCTTCTGGGTTTGACCTTTACTCCTGATCTGAAATGGAACAGGTACATCAAGTCTGTTGCCAAGTGTTTACTTAAGGGGGCGGTTCATTAGGAATTTGTTAACGTTGGACTTGAACACATCCAAGTTGTAGTCAGGTGAGAAGCAGGCAGACAGAACAGAGTTCCACAGGCGTGCAGTTCTAAGAAAGAAGCTTTGTTCATGGAATCCACGTTTTGATTTAGGCACAGATAAAGAGTGGGGGAAATTTTTCACAGTGGATTCAGCTAGACGGGTGTTTTTCGTGAAAGATTGGCGAGGGGGGACCAGAGATTGGAGTTCAGACGAGCACTTGCCATGGAAATAACGATAAAACAAGGATAGGCTCGCAACGTCTCTTCTGTGGGAGAGAGGTTGCAGGGTAGAGAAAAGGGCATCCCCCACTAAACCACGAAGTCTATTTTGTACTCTGTCAAGGCAGGATAGGCTGTTTTTAGCAGCTCCTGCCCAGATATGGCAACAGTATTCCATCCTTGGACGTACTTGGCTTTTATATAGATAGAGAATTGCATCATCCTTTTACTCGTTCTTTTTTTAGGGGGGAGTCATGTTGTAATGGGGAGGGGGTTAGAGAACTTATATGTACGTAGCTTCAACATTCTTGGTTCTATATAGCGCTCCATGCTTTGTCTCTGCAGCAGTTTGTCTGGTCTGCGCTAGTGGTTCATGTGTGTAACTCCCCACATTAAAGGGTTATTATTATTATTATTATTATTATTATTATTATTATTATTATTTACTCACTAGGAGTGTTCACACAAACCATCGTCAAAGATTGTTCTTTAAGAATAATTTGTGATGTTCCGTGAAGTCTGAGTGATAAGAAGTCTCCCAAGTGTTCCAGTACTCTCCAACTCTTTCGACAACCTTTGCAAATTAATTTGCGTTATCCCAACGGTCGTTTCCCATTGATTTCTCGTTGGCAGCGACCATTGGTTCACTGGAATTTGGGTGGTAATAAGCTTCTCCAAGGTTTCTTCTTTGGATATCCCCATCGGAGGTCTGGCTAGTGGTTTCTCTCCTCGGTCTTTCCCTCCTTCTTGACCTTTATTATTTCGTGTGTTGCCTGTTTATGGTGATACTCGCAGGAAAAGTGGTGGGCGCAGTTACTTCAGGTTATACAGTTTCAGTTTTCATGATTTCATGTGATGTTACGTTGTGTTTTGCATCTGTAGCCGTTTCTGTATCCAGTTTGTGTGTAGTTCATGTCTGTATCTCTGTATCTCCCCCATATTTTTCCAAGTTATTGGTGTTATTACTATTCTCTTCATTTTCCAGATCCCTTTGAGCTCTCTGGCCAATTCCGTGTATCTGCTCCGCTTCTCATTCTCCTTGATTTTCATTCCGTGGCCTGCTGGCACGGCCAAATCTACTATCTGACAGGCCTTTTCCTTCTTGTTAACTATTATGACATCCGGTCTTCTTGCGTGGATGGGTTTATCCGTTTGTATATCCATGTCCCATAAGATCTTGTGATTTTTATTTTCCATTAGTGATGCTGGTTTGTGTTTGTACCAATTGTCTGTGGGTTCAAAATTCATTTGTTTGCATAATTACAAATTCACCACTTTCCTCACTTGATCGTGTCTATTTTTATATTCTTTTTGGCTAGTTTGTTGCATTCACTTATTATGTGGTTTATTGTTTCGTCCCTTTGTCCGTTGAGTCCGCATTTGCTGTTTTCTTGTGTTGTGTCGATCCTAGCTTTGATGTGGTTGGTTCTAATTGCATTATCTTGCGCAGCTGTTATTAGTGGTTCAGTTTCCCTGTTAAGGTTTCCTTTTTATATCCATTTCCAAATTTTTTCGTCCGTCTCTTCTTCTGTAATCTTTATGAATCGTCCATGTAGCTTTTTCTCTTTTAATTTTTTTCTTCGTCTTATCCATCGTCTCTTTTTCTACCTTATTTGTTTCTTGCGTGTCTCTTGCTGCAGTAATTATTCTTTCGGTATTCTGCGTTATCTATTTTGCTAATTCTTTTTGCGTGTTATTTACACAGTCTTTGATAGAGACTAGTCCTTTTCCTCATTCCTTCCTTTTCACAGTCAATCGGTCAGTATCATCTTTGGGTGTAGTGCATTGTCCATCGTCATTAGTTTCCTGGTCTTCTGATCGAGATTTCTTAGTTCTTCTTTGGTCCAATTTATAAAATGTCCACAGTATTTCATCAATAAAACATTTATAAATGTATTGTAAATAATTATCCTGGATTCTCTGACTACACAGACACGGTTGGTAGTATCATCCATAACTTTTCTATAACCCACTCCTTGACACAGACAGTAATATTCCGGACCCGTCTCCCAGATCTTCAGGACCAGCAAGCGTCACTTATGGATCTATTTCTTACATAAGTTCCTGAGGAGGGTGTAATAAATGCCCATTGCCTACTCGAGAATGCTGGTCATGCTGTGATAATGATAGACATCACTTTAAACTCTCGACCCCAAGTTGAATAGTCATTGCTGAAAACGACAAGGCTTACTGAGATGTCATTAGAGATCACATCACTTTTTCAGCATGAGAGCTACTTATGACATGACTAAGTCTAAATGATCTACCACCTACGAAAAATGCAAAATACATTTATAAATATATTTTTAATTATTTTTATATGTAAAGTATATGCAGGTGAACATTGCATTATTGCATCAACCCATATTTCAGAGTACAGCTCTGTACATTTTTTGTCATTACCTTACTTGTACTAGATGGAATCAGTCACTGATGCATAGTCTGGACAGTAGTTGCGATTAGCCAACCTCAAGCAGACTTATAGATGCTCAGTAGTCATGGAGCGGTATTTGAACTTAATAATCTTCATGTGGGAAAAGGCTGACTCACACAAATAAGTGAAACTAAATAATGCAATTAAAAGGTAGCATATTTACTGATGTTGGAATATTCTGTGAGTAAGTTCCATAACTGTCCATGAGCTCTGCATCAGCTGGATGTCGGCTTATAGTGTCAGAATCTCATTTCTCACTCCAGAAAAGTTAAGGTTGCAATTTTCGATGCGAGTGAAAAACCTCAGCATCTTTTTAGAAAGGGCAGTATATGTATGTGGCGATTGGCTCGAATAAAGTGTTTGTTGAAACTCCGACAGACAATTACCAATGTGTTTAATCTAACGTATACTCTCAAGCAGCGCACATAACTGCTATTGTGTCACCAACCGCGCCAACTTTTTTTTTCAATGTCATGCGATCTACCCACAATATCTCTGCGATCGACCACTCAACCGCGATCGACGTAATGGACACCACTGAGGCGAATGGGGAAATATGGTAGAGGTTGGAACGAACTTGAGTATATAAATGCGCGGTTTTTTTACATCGGAAGCAGTCCCATCGCACCGTGTTCCACATACGCACTGTTTTGGGAAAGAAACTTTACTCGTGGCAGTTTTTTTTTAGTTTTGGGTAGAGATAGAGGGAAAGGAAAACTATTAACAGTGGTTGTAGCTAGACGAGGAAAATAACTAAGAGAGAAAAAAAGGGAAAATATAGAAGAAAAAGAACAAATATAGAAGGAAAAGATATAACAGAGAAAAAGACCAAGGGTAGAAAAAGAGACAACGAGAGAATAACGGGCAAAGGCAAAAAGTGAAAAGAAAGAGTGTTGGGGTTTTTTGTTGTTTTGTTTCAGTGGGAGGGTCATAACTTATCAAAACCCGGAGGATAAAGGTTGAGTGTTATGTAGACAAGCTGATCCAACGCTTAATGTCATACACACACATTTATAGTTTCCTTCCCGTTATTGGTAGGATTCTAACACTGTTTCCTTTTCACTTACGTATGGTCTATGATCGCTTTCATCTTCTGTATTTTTCCTTTTAATATCATGAGGATGTCCCCTGTAATAAGGGACGAAACGTTGATCATCATTTTATAAATTCATTCGGTTTTTCTTTTTTCAAAACAACATAACGTCAACCATCGCTGGTATTTTTATTTTATTTTTATTCATATATATATATATATATATATATAGAGAGAGAGAGAGAGAGAGAGAGAGAGAGAAAGACAGAGAGACAGAGAGACGTTTGCAAAATTATTCGTACGTTATTGCAAAATTTCTCGCACGAAAAACGAAGATATTGTGCTGTGAATATAAATAATTATTTAATTGGATTTTTGAAAAAGTATTTGCATATGATATTTTAGAGTTTGGTCGTCGAAATGTAGACCAAATTTCAAAAGTATTTAAACGGGTAATATTATTAGTTGTGTAGTTTGTCCAAATTTGAAATTCAATATTTATTCTTTAAATTTAGAATAGAAAAGAACATATTCTGCAAATTGATTTAAAATGTTCAAGCTCCCTAATATATATTACTACCTAATTGCCATCGAGGCATGTGGCTAAAGGTTCCGACCGCGTCAACCGCCAAATCGGAACCTAGCTCAGGGTCAAAACTCAATGCTCGACAGCGTTGTACTTATCGCAAGGTTCACCTCCGTGAGCATGAACCAATGCTCGAATTGCGTAACGCGGGAGAGTATTATGGTCAGATAGCTAGACGCTTGAGGAAAATCAAGAGTACCGTTGCAAGCGCAACAATGCGTACTAGCCTAAACAAAAATAACGTGCAAGAAAATACCATAGCTGCTTCAGCATTGAAGGTAATGGTATATCGGGACCGGCAACAGATATATATATATATATATATATATATATATATATATATATATATATATAAATATATATATATATGTATGTGTATATATATATACACACATACATATATATATACATACACATATATATGCATACATATATATATACATATATATATATATTTACATAATCACTTTTTAATGTGTGCGATTTTATTTTTGTACCATTAACGCTTACCTATTTATCCGAAATCTATCAAGTTTATTTATTTGTTTGTTTATTTTTTGTTTTGTTTTTGTTTTGTTTTTGTTTTTGTTTTTTTGCAGAAGCTATAATTTAACACTATTTCACAACTTCTATTTATTTTTGGGACCAACCTGCTAGTATATCTACAAGAATAGGAGAATGTTTTAACTAACTAGCTGTCAAAACTTAAAAATATTTACTATTGAAAGTTTGGTTCGTATTTCGATGAACAAATTCTAAAATATCATATGCTAATACTATTTTTTTACAAAATAAATTTGAAATAATTATTTATATTCACAGCACATTACTTTCGTTTTTATTTTCGTACGAATAATTTTGCAATATCTTACGAATAGTTTTGCAATAGCGTACGAATATTTTTGCATACGTCTATATATATAAATATACATATATATTCATATTATAAGCTCTATTTCCTTTTCGGTTTTATTGTGCTTTTTTACATCTGGCAGAGTTTATTTTACTTGTAAATATTAACTCTTTAATATTTATAATATATTTTAAGTTTACCATTTTGATTACCTTAGTAAACTTATTGTAACTTTTAAATATACATATATATATACATATATATATATACATATAATATATTATTTTTAAAATGTAATTATTCACTATATATATGTATATATATAATATATATATATATATATATATATATATATATATATATATATATATATATATATATATATATATATATATAGTATGAAAGGGCACTAACATATAGAGTAAGTGAGAGGTCAGGGAGCATGAGCCTATAAATTGTGGAATGGAGTCATCCAAACATATAAAATATCTCCATTTAAATAACATATCTCAGTACTAGAACCCAAGTCTTTGTGGCATAATCACGCTGACACACCGGTTCTCGTTCGGTCACAAAAGTTGAGCAATGTTGAGCTTAATCAGTACCAGATGAGTTACCGTTTAATACTAGACAGTGTCTGTAAAAGGATGTCGACACCTCCCCACAAGAACTGCAAAAAGCTATCGTCGCTATCTCCCCTGACGGGGATATAAATGCGACTGGTGATCGCTTGTGAATTTAATATTCCCTTTAGACTTCGTCCTTCGGAGAAAGCCGGTTCAAACCACCTAGATCCAGTGCCGTTGGCTGACTCGCATTGCGGTATACAATCAGGAACTGGCCCAGGGCTACACCAACGCATGCCACTGTATAAAGTTAAATACTTCCGATCAACCTCTCAACCAGCAAAATCTCACCCCTTCTGTGTAGAACTTCTAAGATACTGGAAACTCTAATAGTTTTTATTCGAATCACTTTTCTTTAGAATTATTTTCTCTGTATCCTGTTTCTTCGACTAACATGGAAAACAGTCATAATGTAAACAAGCACCTCGCTTCACAACTCGCCATTTGAGATGCACCAATAAATCTGGTTCCTAAATCACGGTAACCCCGTAGGTCACAGTGACAATGACAAATATGTAGGATACATATAAATAAAAACGGAGCTAACTTATTCGTTAAACCGGTACTATGCACTTATTCAACTTTGCTAAATAATAATATTATTATTTAGAAAGCTATTCTTAATACGAAGAAAGGAGGGTGTTTTTTTAACTATTCTGTACTTTCAGCTAATTATTTAATAAAACGAATATCGTGAAACTTTTATTTAACTTGGAAATACTATTTAAAATTAGCACGGTCCAATAAGTGCATAAACACCGTTAAATCAATATAAATTATGGATATGATTCAAACAAGTTCTCTCTCTCTCTCTATTTCTCTCTCTCTCTCTCTCTCTCTCTCTCTCTCTCTCTCTCTCTTTCATTTTAGTTCAGTCGAAGTTCTCAGAAATCAAGGCATCCCTTTTTGGGACTAACACTTGATTTCTATACGACATACATAGATATTTTCAATAATTAACTAGTTATCTATGTTATAGTACGAAAAGTGTTTCCAAAGTAATGCCTCCTATTTTTATTCCGCTAGAATAGATCAGAAGGGGTTGTAAATTGTGTTCCTATGATGACTATATACCAATTTTTATAGATGAACTTGGTAGAGAAAAATTTAATTAAAAAAATAAGGTGTCAATATATAGTGCTTTTTTACAGATTATAACTCATGCATTCACAACCTGAAAGATTCATCTCTCTGTTGGAGATATTTACGGTGTAAGCCTCTAGGAAAGCAACCCTTGTTATGGACGTAAGTCAAGAACAAAAATGCCTCACTGCATACTTAGCAGTAGTGCATTGAAAATTGTGGTGGCTATGTAGAAAAATAAATTCTAGAGCACAAAAGGTCGCTCGTTTCAAAGTACCACACGCGTTTTCGTAGTTCTTCGACTTTTTTAGTTAAAAATTAAAAGGCTTTACTTTGGAACGACCTTTGTATATCATTCGTGTAGTCTCTTGAATTTTTCGGATTCCAATACGAGAATTCATCTAGTCCGATCGAGTATCCAGCTTGGTGCTCTTACTATAAGCAATATCACTTTGACAATGTGTGTTATTCTTCGCATAAGTCATAGTTGGATAGCCAGTACAAATCTTACTTGGGATGTGAATAGTACAAGAGTTTTGGCCAAGATCAAAGTGTAGTATCTCTTTCAGTGGAGGAGAAATCCTTCACGACTGAGACAATTTTTTTTATTTTTGTACCTTTTCTCCACGTTAAACAAACGACCCTGGTGTCTAACTCTGTCCCGTGGGGAGGCATTGTAAATAGGTACCAGAGTTTGATAAAAAGCGATTACGAAAATATTGAAGATATCTGTAATTTTCTATACAATAATGACTAAGGAATGTGAATCTAGCCAAGAGTACCGTTGCAAGCGCCAAAATGCGCAGTAGCTTTTGTTATAATATGTAAAAAAGCATTATATATTGACACCTTATTTTTTTTAGTTAAGTTTTTCTCTAGCAAGTTCATCTATAAAATGAAAATAAAGTGATCTGATAAAATCATTCAGACAAATTTTATAATTTAAAAAAATAACACATTGTTAAGAGTCGATATCTGATCAGTTTAGATTCAAGTATTACATTTCGATAATGGAAATTTCGTGTTAATTTGATCGTTTTTTACATATGAGATTTCGAGATATCAAAGACACACGCGTGTTGCGCGCACACACACACACACACACATATATATATATTATTATTATCATTATTATTATTATTATTATTATTATTATTATTATTATTATTATTTGATAGGTTTTGTGATCGATAGCAGAAGCAATGGAGCGTTGTCATTATATTTAAATTCGCTTACCTAAGTGATAAATGGTTTTTATTATCTAGTACGCTTGTACACGGTCGCTATTTTTGACAGGATATATATATATATATATATATATATATATATAGATATAGATATATATATATATATAGAGATATATAGATACATATAAATACCCGTTCACATACACTTTTTTCATGATAAAGCTAGAACCCAGAATTAGATGGAATCGAGCAATTGCATTGACAACGGACAAGGCCAGACCCAAAGTGGGTTCGCGCCTATGTCAGAGCACGTTACTGATGAGATGCAGTACATCGAAACCCACTTTGGGTCTGTCGTTGTCCGTTGTCGATGCAACTGCTCGGTTCGATCTAATTCTGGGTTCTAGCTTTATTATGAAAAAAGTGTGTGGAAGGAACCACTTTTCAAAATAAAAATGTATTGTTTCCACTAACGAATACAATGCTTGAATTTGAATCCTTAATCCATGAGTTTTCAAAGTAAGTACATCTCCTCAGAGGAAAAATTCTAGCAAAATACGAATATTTGCTCGCAATTATTTTGCTAAATAGCACATACAGAGAAAATATTAAAGATGAAATACGTTTAAAGGAATGATTGTTGAAAGCAAAAACTAAGGATATGATAATTGGTATTTGAATACAGAATTAATCCTTGAAAAAGGTATGATGGTATAATTAAATTCTGTATTGTTAGAAGATTGGTATTTAGGGTCCCAACTATGGGTTAAATAGAATCCGACTTTAAAAGAAAGTATACTCCATTAAAAATCGTTCCTCAAAATAAGTAGATTCGGCATTAAATATCCTAAAAAAAGGTTGATATGCCGTAAAACAAAAACAAACAACCAACGCGTTGCTGTAGCTCAAATTGCCGCAATAGAAAATGTTCCGACATGAGAAAATGCATGTTCACAGTTTTTTTTTGTTTGTTTGTTCCATTTTCTTAGCTGATATAGAGATTTTCTGGTTTGGTGACTCTTGAACACATGAATTTTCCATGTGAAAAAATAGTCAGTGTGTAACTGTAAGCTACACAATCGTAAAAATTGTTCCCTGAGTTTAGTTGACGGTTATTGCAAACGACAATAAAATTGGAAAGTGCAATTTCCTAAAGTGTAATAGTGTATCCGGTGGAATCATAGGAATGTGTGGAATGAAGATATCTCCATTGTGAAAAGTCCTGTTAACATTGTTGTTTCTATGATATTGTTTGTTAATTTTTTTATTGCAAACGATGTGCCATTGGAAAACTTGGGTTGGTTTATATTTCACGACATGCTAATTAGTATGCCAATTTTCAGTTGCAGTACATACGGTGGCATCCCTGGCAAATATAACTGTTGGATATTTAACCCCTTTATCTTCTTCCACAACAGCCTCGATGGATTTGTATTTAATTACCTCACTTGGAATTTTATGTTGAATAATAGCGTTAAGTTCATGGGCGTCTTTGTATTGAGCTGCAAGAATAGCTCGTTCACTCAGTCAAGTGGGATTCGTAAATTAATTTGAATATCTGCAAAAACCTTTTAAACCAACTCTTCTTTTGCTGTAATAAAATTACAGAAGTTAAGAGTAAAAGAATTTCGCCCTTCACTCGGATCAGCTGGCACTTTTCCGTACCCAATTTCCCACAAGCGATGCAAACATTTTTGTGCGTATCGAGCAGTCTGCAATTGGACACGTATATTTTGAGTTGAGTTTAATGTCTTTACATGTCACCAAAAAGTAGAGTATTTGATGCAAGCATTTATTTCATCTGCTGGTGTTGATTGAGGAATTACAGGTAACATTTGTCTGAAATCTCTGCAAGCAATATTACTGCATTCCCAAATGGTCTGATATTGCCACGCAAATCTTACAAGGATCGACCAAGAGCCTCAAGTGATTTTTTGCGTACCATTGTGCATTCATCTCAAACAATAAGTTTGCATTTCTACAATATATTTCCTCATACTGGATGTTTTGGAGATGCATACATGAGATTTTTGAAAAATTGAATGTTTCAAAGTAGAATAAATAGTTCTTGGTAGAAAGGTCGCAGGTATTCCGCATGCAGCAAGGGCTAAGGCTATGTCATTTTGTCACCGAATGGCTGTCAAAATCAATTTAATTAGAAAGGTTTTACCAATTACTCCTGGTGCTGTTCAAGGTAGCAGTAATTTCCAAATAACTTCTATTCTCACAGTACGTAAATTAGGTAACTAAAATAGGATTTATCCATGTTTCACTGTAATTTATTTAGGAGACTAAAATAGGATGAGGGATTAGAGATGGACAGATAGAGAGGAAATATATAGATAGAAAAGAGAAAGTGAGAAGGGAAATAGAGAAGGAGATAAAGAGAGATAGAGGGATTGAGGGGTAGCAGAGAGAGGGGGAGGCAGAGAGAGAGCGAGATAGAGGAAAGAAAAGAAAGGGAGAGATAGAGAGGGTTAGAGAGAGAAAGGGGCTCAAAGAGAGATGGAGAGGGTGATATAGAGAGAAAGATAGATTGAGAGAGAGGGAAGGGGAGAGATGGATGGAGAGGGGTATTAAGAGAGAGAGAGAGTGAGAGAAACACAAGGTTAACTACGCTTCACGGTTTTTTCCTCGATAAGTAGAGGAGAAATCTTTCGAGACTGAGGCAATTTTTATTTTCGTTACTATCCAACGTACCTTTTATTTTTCGGGAGCTAGATTTTCCACACAGTAGAAACCGACTGGATTATCTGTACTTTCACCTAACAATTTAATAGACAAAAAGATATTTTAAAACTTGAATGTACGTGAAAATACTATGGCAAAAATCAGCACGACAACATAAGTGCATAAGTTGCACTTTATTTTTACTATTTATTTTCCCAAGGACTGTTTGAATAAATCCACAATGAATTATTTTCTGAGCGTTCGGCTCGGCTTAACGCAAGGAAAAGTAAAGCAAAATTTTAAATCAACAGAAAAAAACAGACAAAAACAAAAAACCTACCGTTCATTTAAATGTTTGTAGAAAATGCATTTTATTTTTTTTTTTTGGCAAATAAATAAATTTTAATCAATTTTTGCAATAAATAATAGCTACTTCGTTAATTTTTACTACTTGCCCAAGCGTATTATAAACACCTCAACCTCACCATGTTAAAAACAGCTTTCAGAGTTGGGGGTGTTTAATCCGAAAGCCGTTTTTAACATGGGGAGGTTGTGGTGTTTATGATACGCTAGGGCAAGTCGTAAAAATTAAATAGCAACGTTCTTATTTTTTTTATAGTTTAGAAAAGGTGAAACAAACTTTTTGTGATTTTTTTTTTCAAGTATTTATGTTAACAATGCCGTAAAAGAAACTAAACAATTAAAACATAATGTCTGATGGGTGAAAAGCCTTAATATAAACAAATGAATTTAAAATTAAAAATTGGACAAGTAAACAAATGAATTTAAATTTTTAAAATAGGGGATTTTTTTTTTTTACTTATCGATTAAAATCTTGTAATTCGAGAGTCGTTGAAACGGAAGTTACCGGAAGTAAAACTGAGAAACGTCTCGCAGAATCGACTTTCGAAAAATATTTTTATTTTAATTAAGTTAATAATCTGCAGTTTTAATTTATTTTAATAACATAAAAACATTCCTCGACTCTAAGGATGGACTGTCTGAAAATTTCAATTAAAATGGTAATGTAGAAATATCGTTTTATGAATAACTAACGAACTAAAAAGTAGATTTTTTTATATATATATATATATATATATATATATATATATATATATATATATATATATATAGAGAGAGAGAGAGAGAGAGAGAGAGAGAGAGAGAGGCTTGAGCATTAGTCCTGTTAGAAAATTCCGGGACTATTTTTTATGATAATATTAAAATAAATTTACTATTTATTAATCTCATTATATGATAATGTAATATATAATTTCTTATTTTTCATAAACAAAGAATATTTTTTTTAAGAATGTCTGTTCAATTGAAAAGAAAATTCATTATAGAGCAACATGAGAAGGACCTGCGTCCACCAAAAATATTCAAGTTGGGGGGAAAACTCAAAATCAACAGAATGTTTATACAAAGGATGATATATCGTTACCTGGAAACTTTGTAGATAAAATACGGACAACAATCAAGCCTAAAGACCACCTAAACTCATCAACAACACCTAAAGTCCACCTAAACTCATCAAAAATGTCAGGGAAAAATCAGGCGAAATGCACGAAGATCCATGAAATAAATGGTAAAGGAAGCATAAATATCACCCGGTACTAAATGACGAATATGTCGAAGTGATTTGCAGACTTACAGATATCATTCTATAAGCCCCAAAAGCGACAGCTTCTATCTGCGCCCACAATTGCAAAGAGACTCATTAGAAATCGTTTCCTATTAAATCGTATCGGAGAGGTCACGCTCAATAACATCATCTTTACAGATGAAAAGTTATTCTCACCTTAACAATCATCAATCGTGCGAGAAGTTGTGAGGCAATACATGGTAATGCAGGAAGAATTTTTAGAACGCAGAAACCATCATCAATAATGGTCTGGGCAGGCACTTCTGAGAGATGGAAATCTCCACTTATTTTCTACCTTAAGAGTTAAGATTAACAACGAACGTTACATTGAGGAGATTCTTGAAAGTGCACTGACCCCAGGGTGTGATTCTGTGTACGGTGATGAAGTTTAGACTCTCCAACAACATGGTGTGACAGTGATATAGAGGAAACTGTCCATCCTGAAAGAAGAATGGTCATCCTTATCACTTGATCTTGATTATTCTTTGTGATTAATACTGAAGAGTAAAGCCTGCTCTACTTCTCATGCAAAAAATTGAAGATTTTAATATAACATTGAATAATTGCTGATAGAAAATATTCCGAGATGTTGTGCTTGCTGCTATAGATATTTTTTCCCACAACACTGAAGACTTGATGGAAACATTGTGAATAATTATGCCATATTGTTCTTTCTGTATTTGCTAATCATTTTCTGTAATTGAGTTTTGTAATAAATTATTTTGTTGGGATAAATCTGAGTTTTATTTTGTAACAGTATTTATGCCTCACCCTATATGTATATATATATATATATGTGTGTGTGTGTGTGTGTGTGTGTGTGTGTGTGTGTGTGTGTGTGTGTGTGTGTGTGTGTGTGTGTGTGTGTGTGTGTGTGTGGAAATTTAAAAATAACACAGTATTAAATCATGGCTTCCCGGCAGTTTTTATCAAACACTACCTCCCTTAAAACACATAACCAAAAAGATTTTTTATACTGGTTATATATATATATATATATATATATATATATATATATATATATATATATATATATTTAAATAAGAGAGTAGTCACCAACAATGTGTATTTTTTAACATTATTTTATTATTCCGTGTCTTGGTTTTTCATTGAGAATTATGTTTGGATCATTGTAATAATGTTTTTAAGTCATTGAAATCATTTACGTACGTTTCAGACGGTCTGATGCGTCCTCGTCAGAAATTATTTTCAAATGTGTAAAAATGGCGATTTTCGTTAGTTTGAAGTTTTTCCAAGGGGTGGAGGCTTGTAAGTGTTTATTATACATTGGTATGCTTTTTTTTTTTTTTTTTTTGCTTTTTATTTGGTTTGTCCAGGGAGATTTTGACCTGGCTGTAGTCAGTCAGTCGCTATTTCTTTCTGCTAATGTGTTTTTCTTTTCCTTTAGGGTGGGGTAGTGTGTGTGTGTGTGTGTGTGTGTGTGTGTGTGTGTGTGTGTGTGTGTGTGTGTGTGTGTGTGTGTGTGTGTGTGTGTGCGCGTGTGTGTGTTTGCTTTTATTGGTTTGGGAATGTGTATATTTTGGGGTTATTTGCTTTCTTAGGAAGGCGGCTGTGGTCCGAGGTCGTTACTAATGTGTATGTGTGGGGAGGGGGGACTGGCTCTTCTGAAGTAAGGGTAGGGGTGCTTTCATTCTATTTTGATATTTATTTTTTGGATTCTTGGATTTTAATATTGTGATTTTTTTTCGTTTTAGTCTTATATTATGTTTGTTTAGAAAGAGGGGTGTATTTAAAATAGGTTTTTTTTAATGTTTCTATTTATTTGTCTCCCCATGTGGGTATGGCTAGACCCAGGATCGGTTCCTAGTGTGGGGAAGATTTTGTTCCCCAGAGGGGGGGGGGCATTGGGGGTGTAGGTATAGGAGGGGGTGATAGAAGGGAAGATAGTCGTTTCAGACATGAGGGGGTTCTCCTCCCCTGACTAAGGAGGGAGCGAGGTGTTGGAACAGATATTATACTACGGTTCTAGGTGTCTCCTAGTGTTGTTGGTTTCGAGGTTAAGTAGGGTTGGTATTGTTCAGTGTGTTGTATTAAAGATAGGGGTGTTATGTCTGTGTGTGGTTGTATGCGCGCACGTGTGTGTGTTTTAATGTGTCGGTTCTGATTTATGTGTGGGTGTGTGTATGTGTATGTGTATGGGTGTGCATGCAAGTGTACCTTGCATTTCATGTTTTTGTGTGATGGTATTAGGTTCTGTTCAGTTCAGGAGTGAATTTGGTGATGAAGTTTTTTTCCTGTGTAAGTAAATAAAAATAATTGTCTGTTTGGAAGATTGGCATTATTTTGAAGCTGTTTCCACTGCATGTGTGTACGTGTTTTGAAACATAGAGGTGTCTGTTATCTGCAATTTTGATGTTGCTCTTATGTAAGGCCACTCTATTGCTGAAATTTTTGGTGGCGCCTATGTAGGATTTGTTGCATGTTGTGCATCTTAGTGCATATACTACATTTCTGGAGGTGCAATTTAGATCCTTTTTTATTTTGAATGTTTGTGCTGGGTTTTTGAATGTGTATGTGTTACCTTTTATTATTATGTCACATACTTCACATCGCGGTTTGTTGCATTTTGTAACTCCTTTTGTAGTATGTGGGACGAGTTTTGAGGAAGTTAGGATGTGTTTTAAGTTTTTGGGTTGGCGTTTGCTTTTTATTATTTTTGTTGTTTTAAGTATGTTGTTTAGTTTGTCGTTCTGATTGAGGAGGATAAGGTTTTTTGTTATCTGTGTGAATAGTTCTGGGTTGTTTTTGTTGTGTGTAGAGACGTATGCTAGAATTTGTTCTTTGTTGTGTTCTTTTGGGGTTCTTAGTTGGTCTATTGGAATTTTTTCAGCCAGTTCAATACCTTTCTGTATTAGTGGTAGTGGGTATCCTCTTTTCCGCAGTGTTATTTGTAGTTCGTTCAGTCTAGTTGAACGGAGGTGTCTGTCTGTTACTATGGTGCAGACTCTACGTGCTAGGGAGTAGGGTATTGATTTTTGACAGTTTTTAGGATGGTGACTTTTGAAGTGGAGGTATTGCTGAGTGTCTGTGGGTTTGTGGTAGATGTCTGTGATTATGTTGTTGTTTTTTATTGTTACTAGGATGTCTAGGAAAGGTAGTTCTGTGGGGCTTTGTTTTAGTGTGAAGTTTATTTTTGGGTGTAGATTTTGTAGTAAAGTGTGGAGTTCTTTGATATCCCCCCATGAGGTTCTCCAGAGGATAAAGCAGTCGTCTAGGTATCTTTTCCAAGATTTTATGAAGAGTGTTTTTATATTGTGCCCGTACTTTTGCTCTATCCTTTCATAAAGGGTCTCTTCTAGGAAAGCGAGTGTAAGGGTGGCATATGTCGGTGCCATTTTGGTACCCATCGCTGTGCCTAGTATTTGGATGTAGTTGTCTTTATTGAATTGGAAGGAGTTGTTATTGAGGATTATGTCGATGCTATCAATCACGAATTGTTTATTGAATTTGGGGTGTAAAGTCTGTGTATGTTTGTCAATCCAATATGCGATAGCTTCTTTTCCTAGATTGTGTGGGATATTGCTATATAGGCTGCTAACGTCGAATGTGGCTAGTATAGTCCCATCGTCTACTGTTTGTGGTAGGAGCTAAGGAAGTGTGTGTTATCTCTTACAAAACTTCTGACTAGATTGGTGAAGGGCTGTAATAGTATATCTATTAGGTTGCTAAGTCTGCTTGTTGGGCATGATGGTCCTGCTACTATGGGTCTGAATGTGAGGTCGTAGGGGTTTGGGCTGCTTATGTATTCTGACTTTTGTATGTTGATGGCATGTCTTACTTGGTTAGATTTGTGTATTTTGTGTATTTTTAGTACTACCACATGACAACACTAAAAGATACAACCTCCCACAACAATACGAAAATAGTTACTACCAACCACGTCACCCAACTCAGCCAAGAACCCACTATCTCTTACCCCGCCCCACCCACACAAACCACCAAAAAATCCCCCTACTTATCAACCCCCACCGTAACAATCCAATGGAACTAAACCATCCCTATAGATACCACCCAATACAAAACAATCTTTACAACACCCATCCCCAATACCCCACAGTACAAAACCGACCCCAAAAATACCCCCACACAAACACAACCAATCCGAATACCCCAGGTACCATCATAACCCATACACCCTCACAAAACGACACAACCAACCTCCCAACCGAATCAACGAAACTAACGACCCTCACAATCATTTTTTAGGAATCCCTCACAAAATGACAACACCAGACTAGACAACAAAAAACCCAAAGTCATCAACCTATCTACAGAGACGCTTACAAAGGACGAAATTGAAGTACTAAAACTAGGCCTCAAATTCTGCCCAACTCCCAGAAGTAACATAGCAGAGTTAAAGAAAGACCTCAAAGAATTTGAACGCAAATTTAGACTCATAGATATACTTAACGACAGTGATAACACAACAGACGACTCTCTAGTGAAGAACAAATCAACATACTTCCCCAACAAACATAACAACACAAAAAAACTAAATACCTTCTTTGAAACACTCTGGAGCCTCAACCCCCAACAAAAAGAAAACCCCACCAGTAATCTAACACGAAAACAAAATCAAGCACTTAAAAAAATCCAACACAATAACAACTTAGTTATAAAGGAAGCAGACAAAGGTAGTGCAGTAGTTATAATGAATAAGAACTTCTACAAAACAAAAATTTCAGAATCACTAGGGAACGAAAAGTATTACAAACCAATTAGCTCCAACATAGACGACACAACCATATCTAAAATAACAAAACTCTGCACAACATACAATAGTACATTAACTAAAAAAGAAAAAGACTTCCTTACAAACTTCACAACAAAAACAAACATCTTCTATTGGGCTACCCAAAATACACAAATCTAACCAAGTAAGACATGCCATCAACATACAAAAGTCAGAATACATAAGCACCCCAAACCCCAACGACCTCACATTCAGACCCATAGTAGCAGGACCATCATGCCCAACAAGCAGACTTAATATAATTAAGCAAAGAAAAGGTTTTTTTCCACGTTGCTCCCTTTCTGTCGAAAATAATTATTAAAGAGAACAACTTAGACACTGGTTAAACGCGATATAAAAAAAAATTCGTAATTTCACTTAATTTTATTATTTTTATTTTACTTATTTACTGTATTTTATTTTATCATTATCTATTTTTAGACTCCATTTTATCACCTCCTATTCTTATTTTTAGACACCATCTTTTAAGTTACTACGCTATTTTATCCCAATTCAATTATTTCTAATTTAAAAAAAAAAAATTCTTTCGTAATCTCGTGTCATTTTATTTACTTAATCTATCACCGCTATATTTCCAAACACAATTTTTTAAAATCTCTACGATATTTTAACTTTTAGACGTAATCCACTACACTAGTTTACTCTAATTTATTTTTTCTCTCATAAAATGTATATATATGTACATATGACATCTAATTTTCATAAGGAAAACACGTTGCTCTCCCCCATCATTATATATAGCCCCAATCCTCCGACTCTCTCGTCAATAACCATCCCTCTTGAAGAAGCCCGCATAAATCGGGCGAAACGTTGAGTATCCAGGTCCTTCCACCTCCATTTTATTTCATATCGTCGGATTTAATCCAGCTTAACAATCATATATATATATATATATATATATATATATATGTGTGTGTGTGTGTGTGTGTGTGTGTGTGTGTGTGTGTGTGTGTGTGTGTGTGTGTGTGTGTGTGTTGCATAACACCCAGTCAAAGGTGTTGAATAGAGGATAATACACTGCGACGGCACCGACGGTGACAATTACTTGATGAGTTCATTGTTTGTAGTAGAAGGGATATTGACCTGAGAATGGACAGTTCTTTTTACACACTGTGGGGGATTCATTATTTACGCGGGAGGATTCAGTTACACATTTAGACGAGGGGTACAGACAGTTAACACTATGAAAGGGTGTTATAAACAATGTTATTTTACAAAGACGATTCACAAAAAAACATTACCTTTACGGTTGAATGATGACAAAACAAAGGCTTACAAATAATATGATGATGTTTATTCTTCCAGCTTTTTATGACGATGATGATCAGAGATTCGATGCCTTTAGATTCTTGTCTCCCTTTCTGGTTCGCTTTCAAAAGGGTTTCAGTTAACTCAACTCTCCTCTCTTCCGAGTCTCCTAGCTGTGACTCCCAGCTGTGTCTCTTAACTCTGACTGATTTCGAACCCTCTTTACTTAATATATTGAAACTATCTTTCTTTGCGACGTCAAAACCTGCCCAGATATGTGATTTTTTTCACGGTTGTTTTATATATTACATATGTCTCTTACACGCCTTTTGGAAACACAGAGAAAATTCCTAAATTGAATTGTTCATTAACTCTGACATAAACTATTTAGTTATTTCTAATCACAATGTTCTGAAATATATATGACATTTAAATTGCACAGAATTTTCCGAGTTGGATCCTTATAAGGATTCGCCAAGCTAAAGTGTATTTAGTCTAATGAATTAATAATATTATATTATATGGTGGAAGGAAACTCTATTGTCTCGTAGTGTATTCCATTTGCTGTTAGTAGAGAGATACAAAAAGAAGTCTTTATATGATAGAAATAGGTAAACAGTTGGATAGATAGGTAATGAATAAGATAGGTATTAATGCACATTTTCCTGTAAGGGAAGCTTTTTTGCGTATTTAGAACAAAAAATTGCTCCCATTATTTTTCTTTTTTTTTTCGCGTAATTGTTTTGTAAATGTAGTAAGACTCAGCGATTGAATATCAAGTCACAATATAGAAAAGAGTGAAGGTTGTACATGCGCAGAAGTAATGTTTATATCCTTGTTTCCATAAATTTACGGTTCTCTGTTTGACACATCCTTGCTTACCACAGTCAGAGGTTTAGACTATCAAAAACGGTGAATCCTACCAGAGTCCTATTAATCGGGCTGCGGCCCCGTATTATTGGACATCAAACATTACGTTATGGATGCTTCTGCCAGGAGTTCCACGTAGCATAGCTTTTATACTTCCACATTGTCATTACCTTTATCATAATTATCGTATCGTCTGAATTCGAAGATTCTACTTTTGCCATTGGTATCCCCGATATTTTTCCAGTCAGAACTATTTCTAGAAATTCACAGGGAATTATGGGAAGGACCACGCGAATGTTGCCAACACCCCAAGTGAAAATTATTTATGTGGAACGAACTGAATTCGAACGTGTGTCGGCACGGCCAAAACGGAAGGGGGCAGTAAGATATTTTTTGATGGAGTTTCTCATTTAAATTCTACCAAAAATCAAGTAATTATCAAATCAATACGAAATTTCCACCTATTATTAAGTGAAGAATGAACTTTATAACAGTGTAGTTTTTTTCATAATCGATATTTATATATATTTATTGCCAACAAATCTTTATTTGTAGTTACAAACATGCTTAAAATAATCAGCCGAAACTGAACAAAATATATTGTACTGTGGGTAGGGTGAGGAACGTAGATAAAACGGACAAAAAAGTGTGCACGTATCAGATTTTAAAGTTGAAAATCGGAATTTTGAATGTGTTTTATTTTTCGTTTTTTTGTGTTTTGAGCTGTGAAATTCGTTGAATTTCTTAATAATAATTATCTTTCAGATTAGCAAAAATGTGTATTTTTTCATTATTTTTACAAAAAATACTACTTTTAAAACTTTGAAAAATAAATCAATAACTTTCTTTTAGTGAGCCCAATATTGCCCAATATTACAATTAAATAGGAAATGCTTTGAAGAATCAATATAAAAGAAATCGATAAATAACTGCGCACTTTGCTAAAAATACGATAATTTCTTGTAGCAATTTGTTGTTACGTGATATTGCCTAACCTATGGATAACCATAAGGCCTACACACAGTTATTCGTATTTATAAATAATTGTTATCTTCCTATTTTTTTCTTTTTGCTTTGACTTGCGCTTCACTTAGGTCAATATATATATATATGATGGAAATTTACAGGACTAAATGTAAAGGCTACGATAGTTTATTCCCAACTATCATTAAATTTTGTTATTTTTAATTTCGCCGCGCGGAATCTATGCAGTGAGATAAAAAAATGGAATTTACTTGAAATTCGGGTACGTATGTTACAATATGTTATTCTTATATGTTACAATATATTATTCTTATATGTTACAATATGTTATTCTTATATGTTACAATATGTTATTCTTATATGTTACAATATGTTATTCTTATATGTTACAATATGTTTGCATATTCTTATAGCAAATCATCCTAGACATCATTTAGAAAAAAATAATTGGTTCCACAAATTTTTAAAAAATATTCAAATGTTTTATTTGTCAAGACAAAAATGGCGGTGAATGGTATTTTTTAGGAAAATTTAAAATTCTATTTAAAATAATAGAAAAGGTTTTATATTATTCTGTTTTTCATATGATAAAATTCAGACTTTTATCTTTCTGGAAAAATAAGTTACATCGAGAATAAGAGATTCTAATAGATTTAAATTCGTTTGAAAAAAACAACATCTTGGTTTTTCTTCTATTTTTATTCATTTCTTTTTTTTTTTTTTTTTTGCCGTGCCTAAACTTGTGACACCTAAGTCGTCAGTCCGTGTTATTAACCAAAAGACCACTGTCACCGCATGCCATCCCTACCAAGGTGAGGAAGGATTGAACAGTTTTACTCTTACTCTCCCGGTTCTGAATTTTTTACAGGTTGTTTGTATTATTTTGGATTCTTCGGACTACTACTCTCATATTGAGTATATTTTAGAATTTCCGTCAATGTAACCTCCGACCTTCTTCAGACGGAAATCTTTCTATCGAGC
>NC_136485.1:137534851-137579851 GCF_053919585.1 Euprymna scolopes
ATCTTTTTCTATTCCTACCTGAATCTCTGCTACCCTCTATCTTTTTCGCCCTCTCTCGCTCTCTATTTGACCATGCCTATCATCCTCTCTCCATATAGCTTTCTTCTCTTCTCTATTTCTCTCTCACTCTCCACATTTCTGTCCCCACTCTTCCTCTTCATTTCTTCATCTCACTGTCTCTCTCACTCCTCTCTCTCGCTCGCTTTATCGTCCTTCTTTTCTCTCTCTCTCCCTCTCTTTCTCTCTCTCACTATATATATACATATATATATATATATATATATATATATATCGCTCCTTATCTCTCTCATGCTATATCTCTATGTCTCTCATCTATTTTCTTTCTCTCTGCTCTCTCCATCTCTTTTTATTTCTCTCTCGTTATCTCTCTCCCGTTCTATCGTTTTCTTGCTTTCTCGCTTCCTTTCTCTAACATCATCTTCCTCCGTTTCCTGCTTTTTCACGCTCATTTTTTCACCATCTCTCAGCCTTCTTTACTTTTATTTTTCTCTCCTAATTCCCCCTCTCTCTCTCTCTCTCTCTCTCTCTCTCTCTCTCTCTCTCTCTCTCTCTTGTTCTATTTGTTTAGTTCTTCCTCTCTTATTTAGCTCTTACATGCTATCTCATCCTCGCTACCTCTATCTTTTCCTCCTCTCTCTCTCTCTCTCTCTCTCTCTCTCTGAAGACTCTTTACATACACAACTCTAAATAATAGAACCGAGCTTGGATCTGAAGTGTTATTTCCAAATTCGAGAACAATCCTACACCATTTTTGGCTCAGCTTTATTAGATTACTGAAAGCATTTTTCTTTTATTCGCAAGACTTGTTAAAAGCTATTCTGTCGTAATTATACAGCCTTTAGAGAGACAAGTTGTTTGTTACGATTCGTTAATGCATTGCCTTTGTAAATTTCTTGTTCAAAGTTCGATCCGCACTAATGGCATTACGTATTCAATTGTTTACTCCATTTTTTTTATGGATTACTTTCAACTTTTATAGACATGAACTACTGTTTGTGGTGCACTGTCATCGATCAAAGTAGATTCAGTCATTTGTATTATCTCTTTGCGCTATTCTTGTCTATTTTAAGGAAATGGACAATTTGGCCCAATTAGACGTTTCTAAATAGATAGATGAGCAAAGGCGGGCATGGATAGAGAGATAAATAGACAGAAGAAACATAAAAGAAAGGACTGGTAAAAATGGTAGTTTAAACATCATTTTCGAAACCCAAAGTGCTGATTTAAGTAGAATTATATATATATATATATATATATATATATATATATATATATATATGTGCGTTAGTGTATATATATATATATATATATATTTATGTATATATATATATATACATATGTATATGTATGTATATATATGTATATATATGTATGTATGTATGTATATATATATGTATGCATGTATATATGTATATATATATATATTGTGTGTGTGTGTGTGTGTGTGTGTGTGTGTGTGTGTGTGTGTGTGTGTGTGTGTGTGTATGTGTGTGTGTGATCGGTGTTTCCGGGAATTATTACTTTCATTTTTGCCGCTCCCCCCTCTTTTTTTAAATTGTTTTTTGCTAAAAAATATATGACGTCGTCATAAAAGATATCAGTACATATGACGGCACAATCACGTTGATACACCGGTTCTCGTCAGATCACTGAAGTTAAGCAACGTTGAGCCTGGCCAGTACCGGCTGAGTGACCATTTGGGAAGGCTAGGTGCTGTATGTGCTTTCCGCTTATCTCGGCGTTAGTGTTGGTTCCAGTCGTCCTGAACCTCCACTTGCCACTGGTATTCAACAATGTCGACTTAGGAAAGGTGTGGTTGGAGATTGCGCAATTCTTGCTAAAAATTTTCACGCGCAGGCATCCTTACTATGGGTATCCATAGTCTGTCAAGACTGATGGAAGCCTTATATATATGACGTCATATATGACGTATACTACACATGATGTCATATATGACGCATGTGAAAAAACAAACAGACATACAAACACAATCAAGCAAACAATACGGCTTATATATATATATATATATATATATATATATATATATATATATATACATATATTTGTTGTATCGATTGGTTTCCTAGATGTAAATCTAATAGAACTTGCGTGATTATTAAAGAGTGCTATATGCAGAAAAGGACTGGTACATACTTGTTTATTATATAAACATTAATGGTTACATATGTTCACACATGTTTCAGTGGAATCCCAATTCAAGAATAACACATCATCACACTAAAAATATACCGATTCGTTTTAGTCTGATAAGGTTTATCCTTGAATTGGTATTCCAATGCACATGTGTAACCAACACTGTTTGTATAATAAATAAGCTATAATAGAGAATATATATATATATATATATATATATATATATATCATAATAAAGCTTTATTCCTGTCTGTTTATTCAGTTGTTCAAATTCGTTATATATTACGTTATAGTAGATAGGACATACGTGACGACTAATCGGTTGCCAGGATCGCTGGAAAAATGACGGGGCCCTTCTATCGATCCAGTACATATCTACCTGCTGATGAAATTCTCTACTTATATGAGAGCCAGGTACGTTCAAGGATGGAGTATTGTTGCCATATTTGGACAGGAGCTGCTAGAAAGACTTATCCTGCCTTGACAGAGTTCAAAATAGCCTTCGTAGCCCTTTTCTCTTCTTTGCAACCTCTTTCACGCAGAAGAGACGTTGCGAGCCTGTCTCTGTTTTATCGTTATTTTATGGCAAGTGCTCGTCTGAGCTCCAATCTATGGTTCCCCGTCGCCAAACATTGGCGAGAAACACTCGTTTAGCTGAAACCACTATCAATAATTTCCTTCATTCTTTATCTTTGCCTAAACCTAAACGTAGATTATTTGAACAAAGCTTTTTTCTTAGAACTGCACACCTGTGGAACTCTCTTCCGTTTGCCTGCTTTCCAGCCGTCTATAATATTGTCGTCTTCAAGTCCAACGAAAACAAGTTATTGATGAGCCGTACCCCTTAACTAATCCAATTTACCAAATTTACACTCCTATCGATATTGTCCCTTTGACTACTGTACACTCTTTAATCCTTATCCTAGAGTGGCCTCTAGTGATGATTCCCGTGTAAAAAAAATTATATATATAAATTGTATCCTATAACACACACACACACACACACACACATATATATATATATATATATATATATATATATATATATATATATATATATACTGTGTGTCAAATTATTAACGAGATAATATTTTTTACCAGTTTCAGAAACTTACCGGTAGTTTCGTATCAAAAGCTTCGTTGGCAATGCTTAGCTGCGCGTACTGTGAAATTTTCGTACTGTTCCGCGCAATGTAAACAACTTGCCATCGTAATTGCTGAATCCATGATATTTGAGGTGTGTCAAAATATTAACAAAGCAGTTTGTTTCGTCAATAAAATGGGTCGTAAAGGTGGTTTGTGTACTTCTGAAAAAAGTACTATTACAGAACATCTAGCAAAAGGTAAAAGTACCCCCGAAATATCGAAAATGATAGGAAGGTACCATCAAACTGTGAAAGACTTTGTCAAGAACTCTACGAACGTACGTAAGAGAGCTGATAAAGGTAAATCTAGAGTTGTTTCGCGCCGTTCTCTACTCCAAATTAAACTTGGACAGACAAGTCGAGAAGTCTTTGACCAAGCCGGATTGAAGAATGTCTCAAAAAGTACTCGATCTCGCCTTCTGAAAGAAGTGGCAAAGTCTGTTGAGTCTGTGACAAAGCCGCCATTAAAGCAACACCGCATACAAAACCGATTGAAACGGACAGAGGACAACATGAAAACGAATTTTTCCAAAGTTTTGTTCACGGATGAAGTGCGTATCACTCTTGACGGCTCAGATAGCTTGAACAAGGGATAAGTCGTAAATGGACGACATCGTCATCAGCGTGTAAGGCGCCAACAAGGTGGTGGTTGGATAATGATTTGGGCTGGGATTATCGGAGGTACTTCAGTTGGCCCATGGGAAGTTCCAGAAGGCGTAAAAGTTACGTCAAATGCTTACATAGCTTTTTTGAGGGAGCACTTTGAACCATGGCTGAAGAAGCAACGGTTTACGTTCAAAAGAACCTTAATTTTTATGCTGGATAATGCTCCCTCGCATGTAGCAAACAAAAGCAAAATGTATTTGCAACAACTGGGTTTCTTTGGGCTACGGAAGATGGAGTGGTCTGCGAATTCACCAGATTTGAACCCAATTAAGAACCTGTGGAGTATCATGAAGCAACGCCTCTATGCAAGTGGACGTCAATTTAAGAGCAAAGATGAGTTGTGGGATGCTCTCCAAGAGGTATCGCGAGGAATAACTGTTGACGAAATCACAAATTTGACTAATTCTGTGGACCAAGGTCTTTTACAACTCATTCATAAAAAAGGATCGCATATCCCCTACTAATTATGTTAACGTATAAATTGCTATGTAGTTATTGGGTTCTAAGCACCTTTCCTAATTCATTTAATGTTTGAAAATTATTTCAATAAACAAGTTATGGGTATATCGTGGTTTTTTCTCAACCTCGATAATAACTTGACACACTGAAATCAACACATATTTCTATCTTCTGCCATAGTTTTCCTAATACTGCATTAAATACTTTTATTTTCTGACTGGAGTAGCTGAATAGTATTGTAAGCACTTTCTCAAAGTTTTATGGATTTTTATTCACTCCTTTCTTAAATATTTTTAAAAAATAGAAACTCGTTAATAATTTGATACACAGTGCAAATATATATATATATATATATATATATATATATATATATAGAGAGAGAGAGAGAGAGAGAGAGAGAGGAAGAGAGAGAAAGGCTTTGCAAGCTTAGAAATCCATATGAATGCAGCCAATTTTTTAAATTAAACATTTATTAAAATACGTCTTTTTCTTGGTTAACCGAACATGTTTATTTTGCACAGTTTCATTTCTTACCTGAGCAGGTGTCCTATAAAATAGTAATATTTAGTAATATTTTCAGGCTTAGAAATCCATATGAATACACTAAATGTAAAAAATTACAAATGTATTAAAATGCGTCTATTTATTGGTTAACTGAGCATGTTTATTTAACACCACTTAATCTTTTAGCTGAGCGGGTGTCCTATAAGATTTAGTTTCGTATGAGTAAAGTTAGAATATATATTTGAAATGCATATTCATTCTAATTGAATTTATGGTTTTATTATTATAATTATTATTATTATTATTATTATTATTATTATTATTATTATCATTATTATTATATTTAATAATATTATTATCATTATTATTAGTATTATTAGTATTATTATCATTATTATTATTATCATTATTATTATTATTATCATTATTATTATTATCATTATTATTACCATCATTATTATCATTATTATTATTATTATCATTATTATTATTATTATCATGATCATTATTATTATCATTATTATTATTATCATCATTATTATCATTATTATCATCAATGTTATTATTATTATCATTATTATTATTATTAATATTATCATTATTATTATTATTATAATTATTATTATTATTATAATTATTATTATTATCATTATTCTTATTATTTTCATTATTATTATTATCATTATTATTATCATTATCATTATTTTTTATAATTATTATTATCATTATTATTATTATCATAATTATTATTATCATGATTATTATTATAATTATTATTATTATTTATGAAAGACTTCTATATTTATGAATAATTTATTGCTTCCAATATTTTTTTTAACTAAATACACTTAAAAGAAGCCCAGAAAATATAGTAGAGAGGAGGAACATTCTTTTATTGTTTAAATTAACGGTTGTGTTATAAAAAGTGCTGAAAGTGATTCCTGTTGATATCTACGTCTATTTACAAAGAGTTCAGATATTGCCTGTAGAACTTCTCTGGTGATCCCCCTGATAGCTTTGGTAATGTTCTCCTTTAGTTGGTCTATATTGCGAGGATTATTTGCACAAACGTTTTGTTTTTAAGTCTCTCAAAGATAAAAATCACATAATGAGAAGCCCGGGGAACGTAGTTGCCATAACTCTTTGCTTATTGTTCTCTCCTCCGTCATAAACTCGTGTAAGTGATCTGTGAGACGTGTGGCATCTAGCGTCATCTTATTGGGAAAAGAATTGCATTTTCTCTTGTGGTGTCAGTTGGTTTGTAAGAGAAATATTAAAGAGATCAGACTACTTTTAAGTGGGCCGTTTAATCTGAAAAAATTGATTAGAGAAAGATTAAAGAGATCTGGTTACTTTTTGTAAACCACACTGTAAAATAACTCAAAAACATAGCTTAGATTGTACGTAACATGTACTTATTCGAATTAATTCGACATTTCAAGTGAACTATAGTCCCGGGACCATTGGCATTAATAACGCTCCACACCAAAACTGAATCTCCACTACCTTGCAGCGTTGAAACAGTCCACCTAGGATTAAATTATTCATCCTTCCTTTAACGGACGTACTACTTACCATCGATGCCTAGCCTATTGAACTTGCTTTCGTCGCTAAAAATCGCTTTCTACTAATATTAAATCATTGTCTTCATTGCATCTGACAAAATCCAGGCGTCGCTTTCTGTTCTTTACAGAAATCATTTGCTTGCGTTTTGCAACACAGCCTCGCAAATTTAATTCCGTCAGCATGTTTTTAAATGTAGAAAAAACAGCAGTTTTTCACAAGATTACACTGCTGTTGAATTTGTGGAGCGTTTAGAATCTATTGCTGAGGTTGCAAATCTTGATAGCATTGTCTTTCTTATAAGAACTAAGTCTAGAACGATCAGATTTAGGGGCATCACGAACACTACTGGTGTTTTAGTGCTTTTGCCCAGTCTTCGTACCGTTTTCTCATCACATTTCAATCTGCGGCCGATTTCTCGATTGGATAAACCAGAAAGGTTGAGATTAATGAACTCCTGACGATCCCTAAAAGAAAGTCGAGGCATATTGACTAACAACAATTACAATTAGAGACGCTTTGTTGCCTCAAAGGTGGATATTTTAAGCTGGTTTTAAGCTCATTTGTTGCTGCAGAGTTTCTCTTTACCTTCTTGATTTGAAGCTAATTTTCTAAATTGACGTGGACACTATATATTGTAATTAAAAGTCAACTATCGACAGGTAAAATTATAGGGAAATAAAAGGTGAATCAAGTGGGGTATAGGTTGATTAAACAGTTACATTTAATTTAGCTTAAATTTTCGGTTTTTTGGGAAAATGACAAGCGCAGACCTTTTTTTTCGACACTGTATATATATATATATATATATATATATATATATATATATATATATATATATATATATATACATGAATTCTGTGCAATTGACAACTGCTTACGGAGGGGAAACGCCGAAGATTCTGTGTAGCCTAATTTATATATGTTTACATGACCCATAACTTAGTTCTACTCACATACAGAATGCTGTAATAGTAAATACTGAAACTCGATATATAAAATATATTAGGTTGTAATATTTTATATGGACACACGAAATATATATATATATATATATATATATATATATATATTTATATATATATATATATATATATATATATATATATATTTATATATGATGGAGAAAAAGTAAATAGGATTAATCAGATTTTTGTATTTACATATCAACTAGAGAGACCGTGAGAGGTAAAGAGAGAAATGCATATTGAAACGCAAGGAGAAAAATTTATATATATATATTTTTTTTTTACTATAATACTTTAATAACTAAAGACACTAGTGTTTAATCTTTCTGGCGTCTTCAGTGCAGGGTGTCACGATTAACACCAGTCGACAGATTCGAACCCGGCAACACGAGCCATTTCTGGCTCGATTAGCAAAGACCGCATCCAATCGGTTACCATTTACCATGAGAAATAACGTTGAATTTAAACATTTTAATTTGAAATATTTTTTACGTCAGTCAAAGTGATCTAATCGTTATACGATGATCTATGCATAAGAGCTAAATGACCGATTTAATTCAACTGAAAGTGGTCAGCGATAAGAAACGAGTTTCTTAAAGGGGTTGAAATATATATTTTTTACTATAATAATTTAATACCTACAGACACTAGTGGTTCATCCTTTCGGGTATCTTCAGTGCAGGGTGTCACGATTAACACCAGTCGACAGATTCGAACCCGGCAATATATATATATATATATATATATATATATATATATATATATTAATAACGCCCCACTCACACTAAAACTGAATCTCCACTATATATATATATATATATATATATATATATATATATATATATATATATTAATAACGCCCCACTCACACTAAAACTGAATCTCCACTATATATATATATATATATATATATATATATATATATATATATATATATATATATATATATATATATTGTTTACAGAAAGCTTTGGATGGGATAAGTCATTGGTACTCTCTGTTTCAAAGCCAATAATTAGGAACCGTTTTATATACCCATATCAAGCTCTCTTTAGCCAATACTCATCAGAAGAGAACTTGATATGGGTATCTAAAACGGTCCCTAATTATTGAGTTTGAAACCGACGATACCAATGATAATCTGCTCCAATCAATACCAAATGAAAATATGTTTGTGCAAAAACAGTTGGAAATCAATTTTTAGTCCTTCAAACAAAGATCACACATCACGGGGAACAGAATATAAATTTTTTCTATTTATAAAATCAGAAATAAGTAAGCCAATTTTAGAAAATAAGAAACAATCTTAGGAACAGAATATATAAAATGAACAAAAATCCTTCATCATACACATTATCAGGAAGAAATGAACAGGATCTAAAAATACCCTACAATATTTAGCGCATAATGAGACCTTTAGCACTGAAAATATCTTTAAAGATGAATTTCTCTTCACACACCTAGGTTTGTCTAATTTTAATATAATTTGGTCTGTTACTGTTACAGTAATATTTGTGGCATCAAGCTCCTGGAATGCCAGAAACCCAGTTATCACTTTCTGTTCTTCAACTTTGCGAAAGTACTGAACATCTAAGGCAACTATTATTCTCATCTTTATTAGCTGTTGTTTCACGACGTTTTAGCCAAATATTCCTCTGGCCTTCCTCAGGTGGTAACCCGTGGCGCAGTTGATAGAGATGTTGAATCCCTACAGTTCCAGATGAAAATTGTCTGGAGATAGCGGTTTCAATCCTACCCAAAGCGTGTCAGAGGTTTACTTGGCCCAAAACGTGGTGAGATGACAACTACGGATGGCAGTAATTGCTGAGAATGCAGTTAGGAGATTCGAAGTTCTTATCCGTCGCGGTAACCACCTGACGAAGGCCAGAGGAATAGTTGGCCGAAACGCCGTGAAACAACAACTAATAAAGATGATAATAATAGTCCGCAGTAAATAAATCAATATAAATAATACTCATCTCAAAAAGTAATTCCAATTAAAATAATATATCCAAGGCAACATTTCTGGCCCAATCAAGATCAATAAGGTGCCTATAAAATGATAGTCTTTATTTTTGCCTCTACTTTGATAGTGCACTAAAACAAAGTCACCCTTTTTCTAACTCTTGATATCCAATAGTTCTGTAGGATTTACATCAACGACAGTGTCATTATCTGACGTGAAGAATCATCCATGTCACTGTCAGATGGCTCGTGCACAAGTCTCTGCGAGGCAAGTTTAATTTTCATTGTAGGCAGCTTCCGCAAGGGTGTCCCAGAAGTTGATGCTTGTAGATCAGCAACAGTGGCCCATTGCCTAGCTCTACCTGAGTCCTCTTGGCTCTTGCTTTTTGTGGTTTTTGAGCTGCATCCTCCCTGAACTTCCTTTGGTGGTCAATCACCAAGAGGCTGATAATTTTTCGAGGTGACTAAGCTGGTGTTTCCTTTTGCAGTTTCGCTATTATGCGATTCCTGCTCAATGGGTAAATGTCACATGTCCAAAACCCACTTTTAGCAAGATCTGAAATCTTTTTCCATCCGCTCTAGTAGGTTTCAAGTCGGTAAGAACGTCATGCCATACACGTTTCATAGGCTCATAAACAGCTACATCAAGGGGCTGCAAGATGCCAGTACCATTCGGTGGCAAGAATATATATCTGATGTTTTCAGCCTCGTAGATCTGCAATATTTCTGCACCAATAAGGATCCCAAATGAAATAAACTGAGTCCGGGTTTAGAAAAAAAAAAGAAAAGAGGGGGGAAAACTGTATAATTAATCGGAAAGTATGTAAATTTAAATATTCCTATATATATAAAAAAAAAAAGAAAAGAACAAAGCAAATTGGATTGCGATAGTTGGCTATAATGTAAATATATGTATGTTTGGGTAATGGTGACATTAAGGTGCCGTAGTGTTCGTTAAATAAAGGTAATGTAATCATTCCAATAATCTATGAACATCGGAATGGGTAGTGGCAGCCAATCACAACGTCAGGATCAACTAATTGGAGACGTTAGTATTTTTAGTGTAGAAGTAGAGAAGTGAAGTGCTATGTATAATAGGAAATAGATCTAAATTTAAGTTCCCTGTGAGTATAAATACGCGGTGTTAGTGGACGACGGTGGTAGAACTTGGCGATTAGGGGGTAAAATGAAATTTCCTCTGTATGGTTATGACGATGATGATGGCGCTCCTAGGATTAAATCTAATGTTTTAATATTACGAATTAATGTGGATAAAATGTCGCTCTATATTTAAACAAGGTAATAGCTAATAGCGTAAACATAATACATTTGTATGTACCATCTGTTGTTGTACACCTACGGTATTTTGGTCTAGAGGGGAAAACTGCACCTCTATTATTATATATAGGAATGATATTGTTAATTATTTTAGTTCATATGGCACCACTTATTAAGGCCAAAAATCCACTCGAGGATAAGAGCTTGCTGAGTGTCGGATTGACAGTGAGACATCTTGATTATTGGTTATGATTGCGATGATGTGTCACCACTTGAATATCTAAGTGAGCTACTCAAAGGGGATTTATTTATATTATGATTTGAAAACGATCATGTTGTATCCCACTATGAAGCAGCTCCGGGGTATTGTGTTTCACAAACGGACAGTTCTCAGAAGAGACTTTGCTCGTGGAAGTTTCGTTTAATTTTAGGTAGATAAAGAAAGCGAAACCATTGACAACGTTTTTATCTATGCGAGTTTTGTCGTGAATATTTTATTTAAATTGAAGCTTAGCCGAACGCCAACTATGAAAATAAATAAAGAATAGTAAAAGACTAACTATTCCTCTTCTATTAGGTTGAGAAGAAAGTTCCTGCAGAATTTTTAATTTTGATTTCAAATTATGTTCAAATAAGTTTTTGTTAGAATGCCTTTACTTTATATAATATTTTAACGAGGGTTTTTTTTCTCTTTATCCAATCGGTTAAATTACAATCGTTTTAAAACAATTATGTCTGAACGTTGAATACTAGATTGAAAAAATTATTCGCACAATTTTCTTGTTTCAATTCAAGCTAGGCCCAAAAGCTGCTGAAACACCTCGCGATATCAACGAAGCATTTGGTTCAGGAACCACCACTAAACGCACAACACAATGGTGGTTTCAGAAATTTCGTCGCGGCGACGAGAGTCTTAAAGATGATTAGCGTAGTGGTTGACCATCGGATGTTGACAATAATCACATAAGAGCCTTAGTCGAAGCTAATACGCGCACAACTGTTCGAGAACTTGCTTCTGCATTTGACGTAACGTATACAACGATTTCCAACCACTTGAGAGATTGGAAAGACAAAAAAACAACAACCAAATGAAACACCATTATGAAGTGTCCTTTCCTTCTTTTACACAAACGAACGATCCGTTTCTCAATCGCGTTGTGCCTTTAGATGAAAAGTGGGTTCTTTACGACAATTGGCGACACCCAGCTTAGTTGTTAGATGCTGACGAAGCTCCATGACACTTCTCGAAGCCAGAGTTGCACCAAGAAAGATTATGCTGACTGTTTGGTTATCTGCGACCGGTCTCACTTATTACAGTTTTATTTTTAATGCAGACGAAACCATTACGGCGAAGAAATACTGTTAAGAAATGGATCAAATGCATCAGAAACTTCGACAACAACACCCAGCATTAGTCAAAAAAAAGGCCCAAGTCTCCTCCTCAAAAAGGCACCACCGTCCGCTTCTAAACCGACCTTTCAGAAGTTGAACGAATTAGGCTACGAAATTTTGCATCATCTGCCATACTCTCCAGACCTCGCACCTAATGACTACAACTTTTTCAAGCATCTCGAACTGTTTCTGTGTGAGAAATGTTTTAAAAAATCTAAGCGATATCAAAAACGTTACCAGAACGCAAGATTTTTTACGTTACGGACATAAATACGCTTGTTTTTCGTTGGTACAAGTTTATTGATTCTCATGGTATTGATTTCATGGTATTTATTTCATGGTATTTATTTCATAGTATTGATTTCATGGTATTGATTCTCATGGTATTTATTTCATGGTATTTATTTCATGGTATTGATTCTAATGGTATTTATTTCATGGTATTGATTTCATGGTATTGATTTCATGGTATTGATTCTCATGGTATTTATTTCATGGTATTTATTTCATGGTATTGATTCTCATGGTATTTATTTCATTGTATTTATTTCATGGTATTTATTTCATGGTATTGATCCTCATGGTATTTTATTTCATTGTATTTATTTCATGGTATTGATCCTCATGGTATTTTATTTCATGGTATTTATTTCATGGTATTTATTTCATGGTATTGATCCTCATGGTATTTTATTTCATGGTATTTATTTCATTGTATTTATTTCATGGTATTTATTTCATGATATTGATCCTCATGGTATTTTATTTCATGGAATTTATTTCATTGTATTTATTTCATGGTATTTATTTCATGGTATTTATTTCATTGTATTTATTTCATGGTATTGATTCTCATGGTATTTTATTTCATGGTATTTATTTCATGGTATTTATTTCATGGTATTTATTTCATGGTATTGATCCTCATGGTATTTTATTTCATGGTATTTATTTCATTGTATTTATTTCATAGTATTGATCCTCATGGTATTTTATTTCATGGTATTTATTTCATTGTATTTATTTCATGGTATTTATTTCATGGTATTGATTCTCATGGTATTTATTTCATGGTATTTATTTCATGGTATTGATCCTCATGGTATTTTATTTCATGGTATTTATTTCATTGTATTTATTTCATGGTATTGATTCTCATGGTATTTATTTCATGGTATTTATTTCATGGTATTTATTTCATGGTATTTATTTCGATCAATAATTTTTTGTTTGAGCCGATATATCTTCGTCTTAATTTAACAGCTAAAAACCGACAGGATAAAAACTGATATAAAAAAGACACAATTAATGGGAAACTTTTTACCATTAGTTTATGTTCGTTTCGTTATCTGTATTATATTTCTCTTTGTCTGCCTTTCTGAATATCTGACTGTCTTTTCCACCTTTTCTCGAAAACTACTCGACCGATCTGGCTGAAATATTTTATAGACCTTTGTTATGATAAGGTGCAAGAAATAATGTATTATGATATCCATTTGATGCACCGTTATGGATTAAATTAGTAACCACAACACCACATTTAGTCTAGAATTTCTATCGGTAACTACTGGGCCGAATCTGATTAAATTTATAATAGACTTTTTGTTATAATAATGCACAGCGAACTAAGTATTATGGTATTTTTTAGGCAGAGTTAGGAATAAATAGAGATTAAAAAGATTAGAATTTAATGCTATTTAACCATATTCAACCCTCAATTTGGCATAAATAACTACTTATATATGCGTGTGCGTGTGTGTATGCGTATGTGTGTTGCGTGCGCGCGTGATGATGATCTTCGTTTCATTTTTAACTATATATACATATATATATGTGTGTGTGTGTGTGTGTGTGTGTGTGTGTGTGTGTGTGTGTGTGTGTGTGTGTGTGTGTGTGTGTGCGCGCGTGCGGTTGCACAGATATGTAAAAATCCATATATTAATACGATAGTGTGTATAACGCTTCCATCTTTTTTCTTCCGAGTGACTGTCGTTTAATTGTGGTGACCTTACATTTCTTGTAATAAATAATTTTACCAAGAATTCTTCATGCGTTTTAGTTTCGGTTTCGTATATAACTGAAGAAACTCAAGTGTTTCTCTATCTATCTCTTTCTCTTTCTCTCTCTCTCTCTCTCTCTCTCTCTCTATATATATATATATATATATATATATATATATATATATATTTATTAATAACTTTAGGTTTCTGTTTCGATTCAAGCTGATGGCACTCAAGTCATATCGTTAAAAAATGTTTTTTTTTTTAAATCACAACTTTCTAATATAAAAGAATCTATAGAACATAGACTCTATAATAATATATATATGAAATCTGCATGAATTAAAATATCATATTCAAACGTATTTTACTATCGGGCCTCGTTGCTAGCTAAGATAAATATTTTTGCAGTTTTAACAAAACAGCTACAATAATATTGGGGCGTCTCCATTTACTCTGGGCATCTACAGAATGTCAACATGAATATATTACATATTAAAGAGTTCGCTGTGGAATTAGCACAGGTTCCGCTTGTCACAGTAGTAAGGCATTACTTTTTAAAATTTCATTTATCTAATAAGAATCCAACTTCTCTTTTTGTCCTCTTAATTGGAAAAGATTATGCAAATATAGTCATGTTTTAAAAAATACTATAAAAGTTGTAAAATAACTCTAAGATGTTTAATCCCTATTTAAAGCAATATGTATTATTATTATTATTATTATTATTATTATTATTATTATTATTATTATTATTATTACAACAACAACAGAGCCGAATGGTACTGATCTTATGCCAGATATTCGGTGAGTCAAAAACTTTTACTTAAACTGTGAAGACATTTAATTCAACAGGCTATAACGTTCGCGCGTTTTTAACAGGATAAAACGTTTATAAAATGTATAATAGTATTAACCTTTAAGTAAAGAAAATATAAATTTGCTCCAGAAATGTCTATTACTTTGCATAAAACTTATATTTACAAGGTTCTTATCAGACGAATCGATTAATAACCATTAGCGTTTATTTCCTGATTTCACTGCGACATTTAATTTTCTTTCCGTCAGCATAACTGTTTATATTGACGATGATTGAAAAGTTCTCGATGGTTCTAACATCTCGCAACCATACCATCCGCACGTAGAACATTCAAGGAGTAATTTTCTCTACTCATTCTTAATTTAAGTACTAGCAGGCCACCCGTCGTTGCCCGGTCATAATATACCCTTAAATAGTATACTTTAATTCATTTTGATTACGTATGTATTATTACAAGAATAAAAAAGCATAGGAAATGCAAAAGGATATAGGGATGGTATGCCAAAAAGTATACAAACAAGATAGCTATGAATGGCTAGGCACATGGAAATAGAATTGCATCCAAAGTATAGCCCTATAGCTTTTCTCCAATCTTCATTCCGTGCCATCATTACGGTTGTAAAAAGCTATAGGGCTATACTTTGGATGCAATTCTATTTCCATGTGCCTAGCCATTCATAGCTATCTTGTTTGTATACTTTTTGGCATACCATCCCTATATCCTTTTGCATATCCAATGCTTTTTTATTCTTGTTAATTAGTATTTTTACTTACAGTCTTATTTTTAAACTTACATTCATGATAGTATTGTCTTTTTTAGGAGGCGGCTCATTGCCGCCTCCATTAGTAGCAGGTCGCTTCCTGCTGGGTTTAGGTCTTTGGGTTTTGGGCCTCCATCGGTTCTATATTACATAGAGAGTGCTACCGCCTCTCTGATAAAACAGTTAGAGTATTATAAAGTTCTAAAATGTTCATACCTTCACTATTAAATTTTTCTTGGTTCATTCTTTGGCGTTTTGGCAAAGATTTGGCAGTTTTTTATATTTATATTTATATTAGTTTGTGCATGAGGCAGCTTTTTTCCCCTTGGGATCCCTGTTATACCGTGCTTTTGAGTCAGCACGTGAGGCAGCCTTCTTTTTTTCTGGTTCTTTGTTATAAAGACCACGTGAGGCAGCTTTTTTTCCCTCGGAATCCCTGTTATACCGTGCTTTTGAGTCAGCACGTGAGGCAGCCTTCTTTTTTTCTGGTTCTTTGTTATAAAGACCACGTGAGGCAGCCTTCTTTTTTTCTGGTTCTTTGTTATAAAGACCACGTGAGGCAGCCTTCTTTTTTTCTGGTTCTTTGTTATAAAGACCACGTGAGGCAGCTTTTTTCTCCTCAGAATCCCTGTTATACCGTGATTTTGAGTCAGCACGTGAGGCAGCCTTCTTTTTTTCTGGTTCTTTGTTATAAAGAACACGTGAGGCAGTTTTTCCCCCTCGGGATCCCTGTTATACCGTGCTTTTGAGTCAGCACGTGAGGCAGCCTTCTTTGCCTCAGGATTTGCATGATACTTAATTTTTATTATTTCAGCATTTTTCTGATAGTATTCTTTTTGCTCAGATAATACCTTGACTTTGTTTTTTTCATAGTCTATATTTCTCTGAGCTTTTTTACTACGTTCTGACTTTGGCATTTTTTATTAAATGTAAACATATAACACTTATGTGTATCTTACTATAATATCATTTATCTTATAGCAAGACAACTCTCGTAGAATTGAGATACTGCCCCGTCACCAATAGTTAAAGTGTGGAACGGTATATACACCAATAGTGTAGTTGTTATCTTTATATGAAGTCCTAATCAGTGACAGTGTAAGGTTACTTGGTTAATTTATTGTAATTTATTTTAGAAAACTTACTTGTTTTTATTAGTAGATTGTGTATAGTAGCCACAATATCTAGTTATTTTTGTGGCTAGGGCTTGGATTTTGATTCTTTTTGGTCAGCTTCCAGTGAGTTCTTAGAAGATGACTTTCTTGCAGTTTCTTTTGCGGTTAATTTAACTTATTTCCTTTGGCGTTTGGTGAGTTCTTAGAAGAACTGGTCTGATCTACTTTTCTTAGCGAGCGAAGAGATTCAGCTGCATTTAACAATGGTTGCTATAGTGTATTTTTGCGCATGCGTGAGAATTTCAAGTTTCCTCCTTATTTTTTAATAGTTTGACAGTAGTCATGTGTCTTTCTGTCAAGAGCGACAGACGTCAGTGTTAGCTGTGATCGTCTAGAGGTTAGGACCCCACGTTGTGGCCGTGCTAACCTAGGTTCGAATCCTGGTCACAGCATTGACATTTTGTACATATTTTACAGTCCAAAATCTGAAGAATTATTTGTTTTTATAACATTGTTTTTTGACGTCGTACTTGCTGATAGGTTACTCTTATAACAATTTTGATCAACTGAGATAAAGATTTCGTGGTTTCATTAACGCTGGTGGGTTACTGTTTAAAGAAAAAATCTTAACGTTCACCTCAAATATTCAGCGTCCAAGAAATATAGGCCACTGGCAAACTGGAACGTCTGTGAGCATCCGGTGTATTATTTGGAGCTGTCCCTTTTGAGAGAAGTTCCGTGTTCGAAGTGGTCTGTCTACATTGGGTATATAGTGTTTAAAATTGTTATTACACGTAATCTTATTTAATTATGGAGTTAGCTAAACAGCGATGGGTCACTACACTTCTCCGTGTAAAGAGCAGTCGATTGATCCTTGAACTGTTGTCAGAGACCGTTCGTACACCGAGATACATCGTCTCAAAAGAAAGAAGAAAGCCGAAGAAGAAAGAAGAAAGAAGAACAATTGGCCATTTTTGTACCCTTTTTTTTGCTCTCTTTTGACATGTTAACCGACGTTCTGACACTCGCTGGATTCGTAAGACGCTTCTCTGTAAGAATATGTGCTTTTTGAAACTTATGAGTTGATTGTAGTTGAGATTTGGATTGTTTTCTTTTGTACGCGTATATAGGCGTGTACGGGCCATCCCTATATAGAGAGTGCTACCGTCTCTCTGATAGAGCCAATTATCGATCAATTATTATATTGTACCTAATATATAATAGTGATATCAAAAGTTACGAAAAAAGTATGACGTGGGTGCCATCAACTAGAATTGAAACCAAAACATATAATTCTACAGCCTCATTCCTTAGCTTATGGGCTACGCACATACGCATATAAATAGTTTTTTTTTAAAATAAGGTTTTTAGCCTATCTATGTGCATTTGTGCATGTAAACAGGTTTAAACGACTACTCCTGTCAAGGTTTTTGTTTTTAATGTTGACACCTTGGCAGCAATCTTTACCGGCTAAAAATCAAATCGGAAGTATACAAAAAGTTCCAAATATATATCTTATATCTAATATTTTTATTTTGTAGACCAAATGATCAGGTTTATATATATGTTCCAGGTATATATATATATATATATATATATATATATATATATATATATATATAAATTCTATATTTGAAAATAAATCTTTTCAAATCATAAAATTTAAATACCTAAAGTGTAAATATATATATATATATATATATATATATATATATATAAATTCTGTATTTGAAAATAAATCTTTTCAAATCATAAAATTTAAATACCTAAAGTGTATATATATATATATATATATATATATATATATATATATATATGTATATATATACATAATTTACGTATTTAAATTTTAAATTTAAATACCTAAAGTGTATTTAATTATTATAGTAAAAAATAATTATGACAGCCCCTTTAAGAAATTCGTTTCTTATCGTTGAGCACTTTCAGTTGAATTAAAAGTCGGTCAATTTAGCTCTTATGCATAGATCATCGTATAACGATTAGATCACTGTCTGACTGACGTAAATAAACATTTAAAAAATTAAGATGTTTAAATTCAACGTTACTTCACGCGGTTAATGGTAGCCGAATGGATTAGGTCTCCGCTAATCGAGCCAGAGATGTCTCGTGTTGCGGGGTTCAAATCGTTCGACTGGTATTAATCGTGACACTCCTGCACTGAAGATTCCCGAAAGGATGAAACACTAGTGTCTGCAGGTATTTAATTATTATAGTAAAAAATAATTATGACAGCCCCTTTAAGAAATTCGTTTCTTATCGTTGAGCACTTTCAGTTGAATTAAAAGTCGGTCAATTTAGCTCTTATGCATAGATCATCGTATAACGATTAGATCACTGTCTGACTGACGTAAATGAACATTTAAAAAATTAAGATGTTTAAATTCAACGTTACTTCACGCGGTTAATGGTAGCCGAATGGATTAGGTCTCCGCTAATCGAGCCAGAGATTTCTCGTGTTGCGGGGTTCAAATCGTTCGACTGGTATTAATCGTGACACCCTGCACTGAAGATTCCCGAAAGGATGAAACACTAGTGTCTGTAGGTATTTAATTATTATAATAAAAAATATTTATAAATATATGTATATATATAATTTACGTATTTAAATTTTATGATTTTAAAGGGTTAATTTTCAAATATAGGATTTGTATTGTTTGCAAACAAAGAATACAGTTTAGTACAGCTTAAGCAATAGTTGTTCTTACAACATCCACTTACAGTAATGGTGCCCCTGAAGCAATACTCGAACGTACAGCAGAGTCACGCGTGAATGACGGGTATCTTTGCTAGCATAATATATAATAATTTGCTATTACGGAGTATCATTATATATCATTTGTCGTGTTACTACACTTCCCAATCCTACCGGGAAATCTAGTTAACCAAGTGTATAATTATAAGAACTACTAGAAGGACTCCTGTTGTTGCCTGGTCGTAAGATATGCTGAAATATAATATTTTAATGTATGCAGATTTCATATTTATTATTATAGAGCCAATACTCCGTTGATTATCATATTGTATCCAGTATATAGTAGTGATTTCAAAATTTAAAATTAATATGCATTTGACACCATCAGCCATGTACGGCATTATTACATTGTCAGATCACTGAAGTTAAGTAACGTTGAGCCTGTTCATTACTAAAATGGGTGACTAATTTGTGAATTCCAGGTGCTGTATGTAGGAGGACGTCGACACCTCTCTACAAGAGCTACAAAAATCTAACGTCGTCACCTCCCCTAACGGGGATATACATGCGACTAGGGATCACTTTTGGATTTCATACTCCTATGGAACTTCCTTATTCGGAGGAAGCCAGTTCAACCCAAATAGGGTTCGTGTCGTTTTACAGACAGACACACACACACACACACACACACACAAATCAGCTAGAATCGAAACCAAATGTTATAACGCTATAGTCTTAGTCGTTAATTTTGAAAAGTTTGCTAGATATACCGCCATGACGTAAAAGGGTGAGACGGTGACAAACGAATTGACTTTTAGTATAATAATAGATAATATATGATTCGAAATAAAAAATTTAAATTGCCTCAGTCAAGAATAACTTCTTCCTCACTATATAAGGTCAGGAAACACTACAAAGTGTAGCAACGGAACAGATACACTTTAACCTAGCGAAATGTGGTATAGAAATCAATAATTGTATCACGCAACATAATACTTTTGAAAAACAAATAAATGTTTTACGGACTACAGTGTGTTATCATGCTGTGTTGGTCTATTTTTATTTGTGGTATTAAACATTTGATAAAGAATTACGAATTTCTGCCAGAAATGTCTCTCATTTGGCGCAAAAGTTATAGTCTCAAAGTTGTGTCTCGAAAATCGATTTATAACCATTAGTATTGATTTCTCAAGTTAAATGAAACAGTTAATTTACTGTCCGACATCGTAAATGTTTTATATTGACGATGATTGAAATATTTTCGATGGTGTTAATATCTCGAAATCATAGAAAGCCTCAACAGCTAGAAGATTTTACCATTAATCTTCTCAAGAACCCTACCGTTTAATATCACTTAGAACTTTTGCTGTACATAAATACAACTGTCAATATTAATTCCAATGACTTCCGCTTGGGTTTGGTGTTGTATTTAAAGAATAGAATTGCTATGAATAGTTGAATGGATAAAATATAAAGCATACATAATGTATGGTTGGATAGTAATTACATCAGTGTTAATCATGGTAAATGTCGAACTAAGCACAGATTGAAGTGACGCGAAGTTTTGTAAATAAATTAATTCTCAGAAACCGATAACAGGATGAGAAGCTTAACGCTTAAATATACAGTTCAACAGGTCAATAAAAATAAGCAAGACACCAGCTGGCATGGTATTACGTTACATATATCAAGTTTGACATTTTAACGAAGGTTTTAGTTAAGTTTATGTGATTTGCATGAGACACATTGTACATAAGTTTGAAAGAAGAACGTGATAATCGCCAAGAGTGAAATGTCCCTGTAAGATCTCCGTTCGTTGCGTCTATCCATTTTAAAATAAGTAACAAATTAGTTAAGAGAATACTAGTCTCACTCTGACGTGTGAGCTATTTCTTTCCAGCATAAGATTAAAACAAAACTAGTCTTAGTCTCCTTTTTGTATACACGTAAAAAAGTTGTATTTGGCTAGCTCCACTGGTGACGAATCAAAAAATATCTACGTTTAAAAAGATTTTTAAGTAAAACGTTACAAAACTATGTACTTATATATGTACTTACATAACAATATATTAAGGTTTTTAGTTGCGTCGTTTGAGATAAATTGTTTAGTCTTATTTTATTATACTCAGTAATCTGTTATATTAGTTTGTTGCATTATGCTGTTGCCTAAGTTCCCGCCGTTTTGTGTGTGTGTGTGTGTGTGTGTGTGTGTGTGTGTGTGTGTGTGTGTGTGTGTGTGTGTGTGTGTGTGTGTGTGTGTGTGTGTGTGTGTGTGAGTGTCTGTGTGTGGGTGGGTGTGTGTGTGAATCCCATCGAGTGAATGTGGCGCGTAATTGTCGGAAAATCACACTTTATCTTTTCACCCAATTCTCTACATGTCTGATGGCCATCTTCCTTCAAAAGAACCCTGAGTTGGTCTTCGTCTATCTTGATTGGTTTTCCGAAACGAGGAGCGTCGTTGAGGTCAAAATGACCGTGTTTGAATCATGTAAACCAATCCCGAAAAGTTCCCGCTGCTATAGCATTTTTTTTTCATACACAGTACAAATATCATTGGTCACTTCACAGCTTTTTGACATCGATTAAAGGCGAAAAGGAGGAGGTGTCGAAAATGTGATTTATTATCTACTTGACAATCCATTTGACAATCCATTTGACAATCCAATTCTGAAAAACGAGTAAAAATTATATGAGAAAAAAAAAACGATGACCATTATCTTGTAGAATAGAATACATGCTTTCTAATGATATATATAACACTTTGCCAAATATCAAAACATGTTTTAGAATAAAAAATCTTTAATGAAACGGCAGGAGCTTATACAACAACCTAATAGATTTTTGTTTTGTTGTGTTCGCGTCCCTATAACGACGGCATTTCTCTCTTATTCCTATTAAATACAAGAGTTATCTGCCTTATTTATATATTTGTATCATCAAAGGTTAATCTATTATTAAAACTAGGCACTTTCTTGTTCGTGTCTCTGGCACGATAATGAGTATATCATACTTCTGTTTTTAATGATCTGTCATCATGCCAGATATAGGAATTAGATCTTTAAAAAATGTCATTAGGTAATATGTTATTAACGCCACTTTTTTCATATAAAAAGTGTCTACATATTTCATATAGACTAAATTGTCATTTTTACAATTCTGGTCACCGTTTATCAAGGTGAAAGGCCACTAGAGGATAAAGGTTAATGAGACGAGAATGACTGTCAGAGAAGAGATGGGGAACACTATGGAAGTAATAACATCGATCAATGATGTGAACTGCGTTGGATAACAATCGGTGCGTCCATGGCAAGAAATGTTTTATATTGAATTGAAAAGTTGTAATGAGTATGGAAACAAGTCCTTCGTTGATGCGGTTATAGACGACCGAGCGTCAATCTTAAATAACACAGTCGACATTTTAGTCTTCGATTTTTTTTTTTAATTTGGCATATGGATCTGATGCCCTTTAATAATAGTAACTAGCATAGAGAATTTTTAGCATAGTGCGGCTCGAGATTTTTATCCTCGGTTCCTAAAATCAACAATGATTTGACCATTCCTATAATGAACTGGTTCCTGTTTATTGCTGTGTAATGCTAGTTCTACTCTCCCAGGCATTGCCTTTTCCCTTTGAGAGAAGAGCAGTTTATCGGGGCTGCACCGGCATATTTTTGCAGAGTCTCACTTTTCAGTCTCACTTTTCGACCCTACAGTTCTTGCACGTAGGAGAGAACAAAATGTCCAGTTATATATGTTTTTTTTTTTTTATTTATCAGCATTTTCTTGGTATAACTTCAGAAATACTTCATACATTGAAAAGTTCGGTCAAGATAAGACGTTTGCAAATCCTTATGTTGGTCACGCGGAGGTGTGTAGTCACATTAATGACCTTTGTCTCTTTCATATATACAGTCTAATTCGGATGAAACATATCTTTGTATTTCTGAAAAATAATATTTGTGCATGTACTGGCTACAGAAACAGGGTTTATATTCCAATATTGCTGCTCTTTTGGAATTTTAACCAAATCATTTGAAACCCAATGTGCAAGCGCTTTTAATAATTGGCACCATACTTCGAGTTTAAATTTCTAGTAGCTGGTTATAAATGTGTGGTTATTTTTATGCTGGTTTAAATAGTCGCAAACTGTGGAATAGACGCGCGCAAAGAAATAAAGCGTGAATAGAAAAGAAACAAAACAGAAATAAATAGATTAAGAAATTGCTTTCCAGACTGCTGGAAAACTGCTTCTGTTGTAACAGTTTTCAAGAATTTTGGCGAAAGAACTGACCCATTAAATTATCGCCCCATTAGCCTCCTCCAACTTTTCGACAAAATATTTGAGTCCATAATTAACCAAGCTCTACTCCATCTCCTTAAAGATGCTAAACTTCTGACCGACCAACAATATGGATTTAGGCAAGCCCGTTCCACAGCGGATATCCTAATTGTAATCTCTGAACGTATATACCATTCACTAGACAAAGCAGAGGAGGGTAGAGCGGTAGGTCTAGATATATCTAAGGCTTTTGACAGGGTATGGCATGAAGGTCTTCTCAGGAAAATCAGATCATACGGTATCACTGGACGAATACTTAACATAATTAAATACTTGTTACATAAGAAAAAAATCCAGGTTGTCCTCGATGGTCGTACATCTAAACAATATGATATAAATGCGGGAGTGCCTCAGGGGTCTATCCGTGGACCTATATTATTCCTAATATTTACAAATGACCTCACTGATAAAATTACTTCTGAGATGGGTATATATGCCGATGACACCACGCTCTATAGCAGGCACGACAGGAAAACAAATGAACACATATCTAAAGAAATGGCAGAAACACTAAAGGATAACCTCCAATATGTAGTGGAATGGGGACAAAAATGGATGGTTACATTCAATGCTGCCAAGACTAAACTTGATCCCTTCAATAATTACAAGAAACCTTTTTTACCACCAATAGCAATGGCCAAAGATTCATTATCTGAAAGTACTTTTTTTTAACTCCTCGGCCTAACGTTCACAGGAAACATGGGTTGGAACAATTACATCGAGAGCATTGCCAGGATCGCTGCGAAGAAGGTAGGCTTTCTCTATCGTGCTAGAAGCTACTAACGCCTGACAGTATCCTGTACCTCTATAAGGCCACCATTCGCCCATGTATAGAGCATTGTTGTCATATTTGGGCTGATACATCTGCTACTAGTCTTTAGCTCCTAGACAAGGTCCAAAAGAGAGTCGCCAACCTGATAGGTCCTGAACCGTCATCTAAGCTTCAGCTTCTGTTCCACCGACGAAATGTTGCATCCCTCTGCCTGTTCTACAAATATTTTAATGGTAAATGCTCTGACGAACTGCAAGCACTTGTGCCCCCACGACGTAAATACCCACGACAAACCCGACAAGCAACTAAATCCCATCCCTATACAGTAGAGAACCTAGATGTAAAAGAGCTTTCAACTCCAGTAATTTCTTTCTCAGAATCACTAGACTTTGGAATTCCCTTCCGAGTCCCTGCTTCCCCAACTGTACTGACATGCAGAAATTCAAGTGTAACGTGAACCGACATCTTGCTGCCCATCTCCCTACATAGTACCCCAGTAGCTTATATCCCTGTTAGTAGCTCCCTACACCAAAGTGGCAATGTGCCTTGTTTGGGGTGAAAATGTAATAAAAATATATATGTGAATTGAATCAAATGACGGACGATAACCAAAAATTATTAAAATTAATAAAATAGATAAATATGCCAATCGAACAAATGGAACGGATATCAATCTATAAGAACGTGTTGAAAACTAAAATCAATGCCGAGAGAGAGGAAATAGACAAGGAAGAAATCGATAAATATAAAATTTGAACAGGAAGCGATAAGAGGAAAGAAAAGAATATGTTTGAGGACTACAAATGAAAACATTAAATACATATATAAACAGAAATTGAAGCTTGAAGTATCAATCTCCCTCCAATGATGAGATCACGTAACACAAGGGTCGTTAAACACTTATCCACTGTCACTGCCCAACTCTTATACTAATCCAACACTGGAACACTTGTATCAAGCTCACTCTTGTTGTTATATCTAACCGCCTAGAAAAGATGTAAATAAAATAAGGATTGCTTCGATTGGTATTATCTTTGAAATATCTATCTCTGTATGTGACGTGTACACACGTGTTAAGATGTAAGGACCCAACACGTTGTAGACTCCGTCGCAATCAATCTAATACAATAAGAGGTAATAAATTCTGCTCGCTATTTCAGGTGTTAACAAAATACCTTTATTCCTCCTTTTTTCAGTCACGTGTGACTTCTCGTCTCGGTTTTGACGGCACCCACGTGTCTCTAATGCGATCATCTGTCTGAGCACATGTTCTTCTTTTTATAACCCTTTATCCTTTTTCCTTGCCTGAACGTCATCTCAAACACGGGTAGGTCATTTATATATCGATGCCATACGCGCCGCCGCGCTCTGTTACATATATATATAATAAAATAGTAACGCTATTTCCCTTGCCACTTTCGACAGTATAGGGTTATAAGTAAATACTTCCTACATAAACTTTAAACATTCACTACTCACAGTTACTAATACATACATTTCTTATTTTCCCTGTTGGAGTTCCCTCTCAAATTTTAAGCATATATTCATTAAAAAAGAATACTTAGTATTTTTAATTAGCATTATTTTAATTATCCAGGGCAAGGTCGGGAAACGTGGCCTGCTAGTAACATAATAAAGATCTTGAGATCTGATGAGCTTATAACTTGATGAGGCGATCAATAAAGTGTCTTCACATGTCATTGAACGGATATAAAACAAAGACTGTTGGATATTCACTCATGAAACTTGGTAGATAATTCAGGCATAATCTGAATTTAATTTGTACACCATATGGTTGGATTGCAAACAGGATTGCGAATTATATTAGCAGCTTCAATTTGTGGAGAGGGGAGGGGCGCCCTGTTATCCATGATGTTCGTTGAGGCAAGCTATTAAATTGATTGTTCTCTTTGAAATATTTTAAGCGTTCAAATCTTTTATGTCCGTTTAAAATGTTAAAGGGTTTAATTAGATCAGTTCACATTACGTGTTCTCTAAAATTTTGTGATGCGTATTTTTTTTTTTTTTTTACATCTCTCTTTATAACCAAAACTGTCCATACTTTCAGTAATTCGTGTGAAGTCGCTCTCTGAAGCAAAGACAGAATGAACGACAATATTTTTTTTTAAATCACGCGATTACTCTCAGAATTTGGTAGCCGTCCTTTTTTTGAACAGGGAATGTCAGATGAAGTTCATATATGAAAGAAATCGGTACACGTGGCTGGTGTAATGTTCCGGACTAGCGTACCGGCAAGCCGTGTAAAATTCATCAGATCTTTTATATTCACGTAGGCGCTAATATCTTGTTTTACTTACGTCGCGGCAGGAGCCAATCTTTCACGATAAACACCCTTTTAGCTGAAACCACTGTCATTAATTTCCCCCACTCTTTATCTGCACCTAAATCAAAACGTAGATTCCATGAACAAAGCTTCTTTCTTAGAAGTGCAAGACTGTGGAACTCTCTTCTGTTTGCCTGTTTTCCCACCTGACTACAACTTGGATCTCTTCAAGTCCAACATAAACAAATTCCTGATGAACCACCCCCTTAAGTAAGACACTTTATCAAATCTCCAATACTAACGATTACTTCGATACTATCCCATTGATTAATGTACGCGCAATAACCCCTATCCCTGAGTAGCTTCCGGGCCTGGATAAGTGGTGACCTCCATGTAAAAAAAGAGCAAAGTTTAGCAAAAATTCATCACATCTTTTATATCCACATAGGCGCTATTTTATCTTTTTTTACTTAGGTCGCGGCAAGAGCAAAGTTTAGCAAAATGTCTTTTTCCATGTAGGGAAAAATTCTAGCTCCCCCCAAAAAATCATTTTGGATTGGAACAAAATTGGTTTAACATTTCTAAAATCATGCTTCTTTTTTTTCACCACAAATGAACAGATTCTTGTTCAGCTCCAATCAGAGTGAATGCCTCTTTTCGATGAATCCCCTTGTTTAGCATAGTTCCTAAGACTGACTTTCGATCTAGGTCTAAAATAAACGCTTTATATCCAATCTTTATTATTTTGATTGTGCTGAAAAGATAGAAGTTTGTTTTCACCTGAAGTGTTATTTTCACAACATTTGGCCTCCTACCTTCTTTAAGTGTATATTGACAATTTCTTTAATTGATTGATGGTAGACAATTTGTTTGTTTTTTTTTTTGTTTGTTTTTTTAGAACGAACTATATTCGTTAGAGTTAAAAATGTAATCATATGTTTATGAAAAGGTAAAAGAACGTCGAGCCGTTTCCATTTATTCTGTGTTAATTCGAGTCCGATTTGATATGATATTTTAGTTTTTTTATATAGGGGAATAATATGCATTATTTCAATTATTCGGACTACTGTTCTCATCTTGGTTGTTCTTCTAGTGGGGTTGCATCGTCTATTATCTCCTTTCTTAAAGAAGAGTCGTTGGTAATTGTACTTTAATTTATCGTTATTTCCACGTAAAGTGCTCGACTGAGCTACAATCCCTGGTTCTTCCTTGTAAGAAATTCTTTCATTCACACATCCATTTCTGAGTGAATATTTCCAGCCGCTTCGGTTGCTGAGTTTCCTTTCTTGAACTCATAATGCATTATATGCCTCGAATGAAAAGACCTAGAGAAAAGACCTAATGAAAAGATATTATATGCCTCGAATGATTCTTAAGCACTTGCATGTTAGTAGGGTTGTAATCAAGCAAATTTAAATTTCATCGTTCTGTAAAAAAAATACGTAATTAGTTAAAATGCATCTAAACATAAATTAATAAAGACATTAGTTAAAATGCATTTAAACATAAATTGATAAAGTAATTAGTTAAAATGCATCTAAACATAAATTGATAAAGTAATTAGTTAAAATGCATCTAAACATAAATTGATAAAGTAATTAGTTAAAATGCATCTAAACATAAATTAATAAAGACATTAGTTAAAATGCATCTAAACATAAATTGATAAAGTAATTAGTTAAAATGCATCTAAACATAAATTGATAAAGTAATTAGTTAAAATGCATCTAAACATAAATTGATAAAGTAATTAGTTAAAATGCATCTAAACATAAATTGATAAAGTAATTAGTTAAAATGCATCTAAACATAAATTAATAAAGTAATTAGTTAAAATGCATCTAAACATAAAAATGTAAAAAATTACACAATATTTTTTAAGTTTCGATCAATTTAAAAACAAAAGTAAAAATTCGGACAGAACTTATGGGATGACCTGATAATAATTCTCTTATTTCACAATTATTTTTAAAATTATTTATTTTCAAAAATTTCTTTAATTATTAAATTTTCCGTTTCTCACATTTTCTCTGAACATGTGTCTGTCCCCACGAAACATTGTCGCGATAATTTTACCCTTTCATTAAAGCATACATTAAGTCGAAAGATAAAAAAGCGCTTGCTGGATACAATAAAAAATTATTTCCTCAAATTCTGATTTTTTTTTTATTTAGATGAGGCTTGATAATTTAGCTTAACGGATAACTTAGCTTAACGTGTTTTATTTAAAGTCAAGAGTAAAGTTCAAGCTGAGAAGCTTGTCAAAACATGAAGTCTCCCTAAGACGAGAGCCATTCATTTCACCTGTTCCGTATTGGTATCAGAGTGTAGATGATGTAGAGATAGAAGCTTGGTTTTAGATGTATTAAAAGCAACCAGCCACCTCTTTCCCCATTGACATAATAATCCCACCTTGCTCGAAGATGTGCCTAAATACCATATGAATAAGGAAGTGGCAGGAGCAGGAAGGTGATGATGGTTCAGTTGTTAACAATGCAAACTAACAACCGAGGTGTGCCAAGTTCCAGAGAAACACTTTTACTTAGGGACGTTGGCGGACTTCACGTGCTCCCTCTCGTAAGTATTCGATGCCCTTCTACAGGATGTCCAAAAAATCACTGAGAAATTTTGAACTTAAATAGATTCTTCATCTTTGAATATATCTTGTAATTTACCAAAATCTAAAACATTGAGAAATGTTTGTTTTAATGCAAAATTCAAACAATTTTTATTCATGAAAAATAATGTCTTTTAAATATTGCCCATTTTCAGCTTCGCATATTATCTCTCGCTATGGCAATGTTAAATGGCCTCTACATTCCCCAGACTTGACTAGACCCGACTTTTTGTAGGCATATCTTAAAGAGAGAGTCTATGTTAACAAACACCAAACCCTGCAGGAATTGAAGGAAAACTCCAGGAGCGAAATAAGGGAATTAAATCGCAGTCCAGAGATTCTGCAATCTGTCATGAATAATGTTTTGGAAAGAGCACAAATATGCGAAGCTGAAAACGCCCAGCATTTAAAAGACATTTTTTTATAAATAAAGATTGTTTGAATGTTGCATTGTTTTTAAATTTCCCAATGTCTTAGCCAGATTGTGATAAAATTACAGAAAGATATCAGCTAAAGAAAGAATCTATTTAACTTCAAAACCCTTCAGTGACTATATTATTTTAATTGGAATTCATTATTGAGATGAGTATTATTTATATTAATTTATTTATTGCGGACTATTATTCTCATCTTTATTAGTTGTTGTTTCACGACGTTTCGGCCAACTATTTCTCTGGCTTTCGTCAGGTGGTAACCGCGATTGATAGGAACTTCGAATCTCATAACGAATGGTAGTGATTGCTGAGAACGCAGTTGGGAGATTCGAAGTTCCTATCCGTCGCGGTTACCACCTGACGAAGGCCAGAGGAATAGTTGGCCGAAACGTCGTGAAACACCATCATTTTTTGAATACCCTATTGAAAGAATTCCTAATAGAATAATATTGGGGAACGAATGCCAACAGCAATCATCATCATTATCATGAATGATGCTCCACAAACAGGAGCAGCATTTGTTGTGAATTTTCATACACTTTTCATGCACCAATGTGTCGTATATAATTAGTACAATCTATTAAAAGAAGTTTATTTGTACGAAATATTGTTACATTGCAGAAAAGATCGTCAATTATCATCATATCGTATGAATCCGCAAATGTTACTGTTGCCATTGGTTTCCTTGATATGTTTTCTAGTCAGGATTCTTTCTAGGAAGACATCCGGGATTACGGGGTGGGGCCACGTAAAAATTGCCAACATCCTAAGTAAACGTAATTTTTGTAGAACAAACTGGATTCGAACTCGAAACACCCAAGTCGTCAAGCCATACCGTTATAGGCTAGACAACTGTCACCTGCCTGAAAAGATTGTGTCTTTTATTAATTATTTTATGGGTGGAATTTTTATTGGCAATAATCCTCTAATATGTATTCCTCTCATTTAATTAATTTTAAAGCGCTTCCTTTGTAAATCTACATTATTTGTTGCCAACCATTTATTTTTCAGTATTTTAAAACAGTTTCTTTTTCATAATGAAAATACCACGAGTGAGGGTCAAAGGTTTATTGCCAATAATTAATTTGTTTAATTACAATCCACTCAAATTAATTATCAAAAGCACAATGTTATTGCAAGAAAAATTTAAAAAAAAAAAAACAAATCAATTTTGTTGAGAAATACAAAGCAGATGATTCACTTATAATTATTCAAAAGTTCAAGTTATATTTTGAAAGATAATTTTGCTCGCTGGTTTAAAAGGTCAGCAACCCTAAATGACATCCGTAATATTTAATTATTAATCTATTTACAGTTTAGTCGTTGGGAGTGAATTATTAAAACATTGCAGTTTTCGAAATAGTCATGTATATTTAATTTCGTACCGTGCTGAAAAAGGTCAAAGGTTAATCTAATAGACGTCTTGATGTCATTAAGTATACAATTATTCATAGCATAAGCGAAATCAATAAGGCTTTAAGAATTTTCCATCTAAAGGCGTGAGTAAAGGCCACAATATAATGAAGTATTGTGGCGGATTGATTAAAAAAATGCAGTATCTGTACTGATACTAGAATTTATCTTTTCTCTATTCGGTGGGTGAAGGAGAAATCCTTCTAGACTGAGATATTTTTTTATTTTTATCTCAATTCAGAATGCCTTTTTTCATGAGAGATGGATTTTTCTCAAATTAAAAAAAATGGTCTTGTGTTTAACTCTACCTGCGTGGGGGAACAAGTAAAATGTGGACTCACCAATCAAAATAAGCCTGGAATTAATCTTCTGCAATCATCTCATGGGTGACTAAAAGCTGGTTCGCGGAGCGTTTTGTTCTTCTCTACTATATACGACACAAGACCAGTGGTCTTATATTTTTAATAGTTTGTTCATCATTCTCTTTCTCCCATATTGATCTTGTGATACCAGATCAGGCTGTATGAAGATATTGATGTTTTGTTGTTTCACTTTTCCTTTGTAAAACGTAATCATATTCTATAAAGCCAATGAACAAAAACTACTAAACCAAACACCATGGACAAATAGTTACAAATATGGCGCTCGTTTAAAATGTGCTATTCTTATCTTTGTAGCTCTTTAACTTTTTTAGTTAAAATAAGAGGGTTTAAAACGAGCGCCATTTACAAAAACTACTAAACCAAACACTATGGACAAATAGTTACAAATATAACGGATTTGAGAAATAATGACTTTTACCAAATATTGCCGAATTCAGCATTAAATAGCACATCAATAGGGAGCTGTATTGTGATGTACCAAAACATCGAATTAATAGGAGCTACGATTTGGTTGGTTGTTTTTGTTTTACGGCACATCAACCCTTTTCGGGTTATTTAAAGCCCAATCCAGTTATTTTGAAGAAAAAAAAATTTTAATAGATTATATTTGTTTTTGTTTTTTCAAGTCGGTTTCTATTTAACTCATAGTTGGGACCCTAACAGGTACTACCACTCCGGGTCGAAGTGGACTTGGGAGCAATGGCAATTAAAGGGTGGCTCCACACTCCCCAAATCCCGCAAGCTGGGGCCTCACCATCGGATATAGTTTCGGGTCATATCCAGGGCCCTAGGAGTTACGAGCCAAACGAGTAAAACGAGCTGAAACAAAGGAAGCAGAGAATAGATCAGACGATTATGAAGAACCGTTGCTATAATAGCATTTTTTTTATTCGGTCTAGCGACACCACATCTGTGAGAGATGGGGTTAAGAAAAGAAAATAGATGAGGCCAATTAAATAACAGATACGTTTCTGTACCTTACCAAGAACCCAGGGAAGGGATGATGATTAAGCGATTAACGATACAGACTGACGACATTGTTGTGACAAGTTCTAATCCAGTTCTTTTCATAAAATCACTTTAACTTAGGATGTTGGCAACCTTCACGTGATCCCTCTTTCAAGTATCCAATGTGTTTCTGGAAAGAATTCTGACCGGTAAAATATCGGGGAAACCAATGTCAAAAATAGATTCCTTTGATTCATAGGATATGATAATGATGCTGGTGGTGATGATCAGGAACATTCAAATTGTACAGAGATTAACCAGCCCAAATATGACAGCGGTATTTTATACGTGATCTGATAGTAAATTAGTTTAATAACTTGCCCTTACAACGAAATCCAAACTTGCGTCAGAGTCGATTATTCGTCTGTTGTCAACTTGTGAATTACTGCAGATTAATGATACCGAATTGAAGTAACATTTTCAGCGAACAGCTACTAAGAGGAAAGGATTGCCTAACTACCGCCCGACATCTGGCCCGTAGTGCATATCCTCCCTGGAGACTTTCAGTCACACATATTGGATTTTTCTTTTATTTATTTATTTTTTATTTTTATTTTTCTTTACCTGCCAACCACTATTGAGCCAGGAACTACAGGAATCTCACATGAACCATGTCTTCGTAGAAGCTACTGAGACCGCGCTATTGGACTTCTGTTGGTGTTCGAATCGGAACCACCTAGAACTACACTTATGTGCCGGTGAAAATTACGGTCTTTCTCGTGTTAGATCTTAACTGGAGGCAGCCAGGTCTTCGTCGTGTTATGCATGCATCTATGTTTTTTCTAAGCCATAGCTCTAGATTATAATAAATCTTGTTTTTCCTTTACGAAGAGCAGAAAAGGCAACTGTTCTAATGCATAAACGTCTTAATGAGAAAGAAAAGCAACATTTGTCTATGTTAATCTTCTTGATACAAAACTGTTATACCGAATTCTCTTTAGCAACACTTCTTCCTTCTTTCATCTTTCTACCATCCAATTAATGTGTGGATAAATCGTTTTATACTGCGTTGCTTGTTTCTTTGTTTCTTTAGCAACTAATTAAGTATACTATACTATAACGACCATTACGATACGCCAAGCTAATTTTTTTTTAATTTGAACATTCGTATGGAATTCCGATTGAAACTACCCCCTAATTAACACTGTACATTTAGATTAGAATCCTTAAAGTAAACCCCCTTATTTTAACTCAAAAAGTTTAAGAGCTACAAAGATAAGAATATTACATTTTAAACGAGCGCCATTTTGTGCTTCAGAATTTTACTTTACATAGTCACCATCATTCTTAATTAAAATTTGCTATCGATGTATGATTGCTGTTTATTGGCGCCTGGAGCGCTCTTAGCAGTACGGGAGTCGTTCCAGAAATAAAGCTTCCTGTTATTTTAACTCAAAAAGATGAAGAGCTACGAAGACGAATGTGGTATTATTAAAACGAGCTACAATTACATCGTCTGGAAATCTCGTAATAAAAGAAAGTTTGGCTGTATAATGCCGTCTAGGTATTCTGCTAGTCCAGTCAATCTTTTGATTGTATTGGCTTTAACATCAACTGACTCTTCTATCCACTGGAATAGTTTTATATATACTTCAAAAGGTTCTTCGGTCAATGTCTTCACTAGTTTCTATTTGTTCCGCATCTAATTGGTCTTCTTTGCTCATCTCAAGGTAGAGAGCCAGTGCATTTTCATAGTGGAAGAAGAGAATAAAGCTCGCAAGATCTTGTACTTTTTGTAGCTTAGTTATTAATTGTTCGGTTTTTATTCATACGACCACATCGTTTGTCCATTATAAGGCGATATCACATCTTTTTCCAATCTCTTGATTAAACGTCTTGATTCTATGATCTATTTGGACCGAAATAGCTTATAGTTAAAACAAGCAAATGCTAAAACATTAGATATACTGATGCCAAAATTTCACTATTCGAAATCTTGACGCTTTTCCAAAACTCCAAACCTCGGCATAATACTGTAAAATCGCAACTCGACGCACTGCTGACAAAACTACTGTGACATACAAATCCAAAATCAACCCAATCTCTGACAAATCAGGGTTTTCATACTTAATCGGAAGCATCTTCTTTGCAAATTAGGTGACAATATTGCAAGCATATAACGAGAAAATGGGTCATTTTTTAATAAAAATGCATGTGAATAGATTTGAATATATAGACGAACATGCAGACGTGTTTAGTGCGGAGTAATTTCTACAACTATTCGAATAAAGTCCATGCCGATCAAATGTGTAAAGAAATTACTCCATAAAAATTATAGAAAGTAATAATGCCAATTCTACTAATTATAATAATAATGATAATGATAATTTGTAACAGCTATTACGATGAAGATCGAACTATGTTAAAAAAAAAGCTGTCTGAAAGTACGTAGATTAGTAATTGTATATGGTTGTCCATGCGCTTTCGGAATTCAATCTGTTTTACCATATTGTGAGTTCTTGGTGGAATAAACAAATGAAAGAAAACGATAATGCCGATATATATGAGCAGTATATATAAGAAATAAAATTATTTTTGTGTTTTTAGTCTAATCGTGAATAAATCTGCGGCAGATTATCGCTGAAGAAGAATTTACAACAGCATAAAACAAATGTAATATAACAGATTTCGGTCTCTACGGTATAGAGCGAGTAAGTTAATTAGGTAAATATGCAACTTCTACAGCTGGTTAAGGATCCGGTTTGAGGAATTTAGAATATACAGTTTTGAAATAAACATATACAAATTAAATATTTCAAAGATGAGAAATATCTAAATCAATAATAATCGAAACAAAAAACATGAGCCGTTTTCAGACGTCAGAAGAATAGTGCAAATGTCTAGCATTGAAAGAGGTCAAAGTTTTAGGAACAAATAAAACAGTTTATAATATAGGTTAACAACGATTGGGAGAGACGGAGTTTATGACTTAGAGAGAGAGTTGTTCGCCTGACGACAGAGTTTCCGTTTGGCAAGAGGTTTCGCTTCTTTGGAAAGTGAGGGAACAAAATGAAAGTGTAAAGATGTAAGGCAAGCGTGGAAAACTTGGCATTGCGTCCGGTGTCATAGAAATCAGAAAGAAAGCTGCAACAAAATAAATTGTCTTTATGTTGATTAAAAATTAGCGATATTGGAAAGGTCCTTTATTGCAGCGTCTACAAGAAGAAGTAATGACAAGAGGCGGCGACGTATAAAACCCGATTAAAGGTATGTGGATTGGAGTTAACAGTTCGTTGTAAAGAACTGGCTCGTGTTCTGTTTAAAAAACTGTTTATTGTATACGTTTATACCTACACCCACATATGCATTAATACACGGCATTTTTAACATGCCAACACATGTATTGATGATGTTATATTGTAACTTTTGACACCATATATATGTTGTAAATTCTGGCGCCAGTTGTTATACCGTCACCACAAGATATTGTATCTCAATACCCGATAAGACGGTCACAATACTAAACGTATGGTAGCAAGAAAAAAAAGCCAGAGTATTAAGAAAAAAGAAATGAAATGGGTGAAAGTGTACCTTGCTGTTATGATTTCCGAAAAGAAGAAAATATCAAAGTCCTTGTTATTAAAGTCTGTTGTTGTGGTTGGTGGACGAACAGCCTCTGCTACTATGAGAAGGAAAGGGCGAAGACGTTCCAGTTAGTTGCTGCAGCTGATGTTAGAGGAGAGTTAAGCATACGAGTCGTCGCATCAACCTTCGCCACTGCTGCTGATCAGTTGTAGTGGCAACCCTTTACATATTGCGCACAAGAACGTAGTTGTAGCCAAATGTGTCGTTATGATACGGTTAGCATTGCCATGAGGTAATGCTCAGTTCCCTGATTCTGCGTTTGTTCGTTTTTTTTTTTTTAATTTAAACCTGGTATGTAATTTAGACTAAGTTTTTCACTTGAGGCCTTTCTATAAATATTTTGATTCATATATATTCGCATCCCATCTGTCAAAAATAACGATAGAGCAGAGAATGACTCACAGCCTCTCTTTTCTTTGAGAAAAGATTGTAAGGTAGAGAAAAGGGCGTCACCCATTATATTTCGGAACCGGTTTCGAACCCTGTCACGACAGGAAATATTCTCTGAGCATGTATACCCCAGATATCGAAACAGTACTCAATGTTAGGACGTATTTGGCTCTTATACACGCAAAGGACTGTTTGTGAAAGTAGTTTTCCGGATAATTTGACAACAGATTGGATGGAAGTCTTCCTTATAAGGCCAGTTGTGAAGATTAGACTTTAAAGCTTGACAAAGTAATGTGCTTTCTCAAGAAGAGAGCCATTCATTTCAATTAGGGGCAAATATGTATCAGAGCATTGGTAGTAAAAAGAAAAAAAATTGGGGGGGGGGTCAGTCCTCTGCATAACTCTGAACGAAGATAGCAGAGCCATGACATATAATTATAAGAGGCGATTTCTCATCTAACTATTTAAAAGGACTTGCACTCTCTCAAGTAAAATAAGGGTCAATGAGTCATAGATGATATCTAAGGTTTTAATAAGAAAGAAACATAACCAGAGAAAGACCCCCGTTGAGCTACGTAATACACTAATCAAATTACATATAAATAATTATTAGGATGCGAAACAAAGCGATGGCTCCGTTGTGAAATGAAACAAGCCAATTATTTTATAGATGCGTTGAGTGAACATGTAGTAACCATGACAACTCTTGTTTCATTATCTGAAGATGAAAGATTATGAGAGGTTGAACACGTTCCAAATAGGTAATTATGCTACTAAGCGCTAGAATATTGAATGGAATTTGATTTGTTTGCTTGTTTGTTTGACGATACATCAACTTAAAATTTACTAGCCAGAAAACCTGACGTTGCTCGGGATTGAATAAGGACTAATGAATGTTGCACACTTCCAAAATTTTATTACCATTCAAATCGATTAATTGCCTACACCAGTCGGGGACCCACTTCGGTGCACCATGAGGAGGTTTCACATGGCTCCCTTCGTCTGCAATACATTGTAGTTTAAATTGCACTGTAGAGAACCTACTGTGTATTTTATGAAATCATTTTTATATAATAGCTTGAATCTAAGTTTAAGTAAGAAGACATACTAGATAAGATAAAATGATATTACGATTAGGTTAGAATCGAACCCTATAGGCAAGTGTTAAAGGTAATGGAGAACGGAATGTTAGAAATTAAGTCCATAGTTAATTCTATTAGAAATAGTTAAATATTGTTTATGTCGGAAAAAGAGTCGATTGTCCATTCTTTTAGAAATCTGAATATTAAATATGTCAGTTAAAAGAATGGACAATGCTAATTAAAAATATATTGTTAAAAAATAGGTTAGATATTAGAATTGAGGATTCTTTTGTTTGCCAAAGGTGTGTTTGGACAAACATATGTAAAGAAACGTGAAAATTAGTCACGTTTGAAAACACACTTCTTACGTCATTAGCAAAGGAGATTTCTCAATATAGGAATCTAAAGGTTCGAAGTTAGAAAACGGTTGTCAGTTGATGAGTTAGAGTCAGTTGGAGAGGAGAGCCTCTTAGGAGCGAAGGGGGGAAAATAGACCATGTAAATCAAAGTTTGAATTCCTGACGTCACCGATCGGCTGATTGAATAAAGACCCAAATATGTTTGTAACTGTTGTTCGTCTCGTCATTCCTTACAACAAAAAGGTAAATGTGTTTATCATCTTAATGAACTTTATATAACCCTCTTACAACTATAATGTGCCTCGTCCATCATAAGTGAAGTATCACCTCCCCTTTATATTTGTTAAGAACTGTTGCATATATCTCCCAGTTTGTACTAATAATATGAAGTCCCAAAGAATCATCCCAGTTTGATGTAAATTTCCCCCATCATTGTCATCTGTTCAGAGGCCCCTTTTTACATGAACCCGTTATATGCCTATTATGAGCCCCCTGCTACGCGACAGTTCAGTGATTAAAATTCTCAAATGCACTTGTGATATTAGATTGTATAAGGGTGTTAAGTTTGGTCAAAATTGGGCTGTTCTTTTGTTTTTATCGGATTTTTTCAGTTATCGATTTTCGATACTTATTTGAGGCATATAAATTTTTAAAAGTCTAATAAAACCCTCTAAAACATAAAATACGTTTGTGTGAAATTTCAATAAAATCGTCCCAGCAGTTTCGGAGTCCACAAGGAACGACCTGACATGCACACAGACAAAATGCGTTTTATATATTTAAGTAATTTTTTGTCATATGATGTACTCGTAATAGTCCTTTTTCAAGTTCTGGGAAAGCATTCATTAATTTATTTCTTATGAATCAGATTATTCGATCGCTGACATTTGGTGTCAGCGATATCTTTCTAGAAAAGTATCGGAAAGACTGCATGGACTAGATTCGAATTTGGCATACTGTAAGAACTCTCGCCGCAGGTCAGCAGATTTGGCCTTTGACCCTATCGAACTGCAATGGCCGGGATCGTCTTCTTCCAGGTAGCCTTTACAGGATTCTCTCGCGTCGCAGGCATCGTTTTTTTTTGTTTTTTTTACACAGTGATCACCACTTATCAAGGCCCGGAAGCCACTCAGGGATAAGGTTTATTGCAAGTACATTACGTTAGTGTGGATATCTGATGAAGTGTTTACTTAAGGGGCGGTTCATTAGGAATTTGTTAACGTTGGACTTGAAGACATCCAAGTTGTAGTCCGGTGGGAAGCAGGGAGACGGAACAGAGTCCCACAGGCATGCAGTTCTAAGAAAGAAGAAGCTTTGTTCATGGAATCCGCGTTTTGATTTAGGCACAGATATAGAGTGGGGGAAATTTTTCACAGTGGATTAAGCTAGACGGGTGTTTTTCGTGAAAGATTGGCGAGGGGGGACCAGAGATTGGAGTTCAGACGATCACCTGCCATGGAAATAACGATGAAACAAGGATAGGCTCGCAAGTCTCTTCTGTGGGAGAGAGGTTGCAGGATAGAGAAAAGGGCATCCCCCACTAAGCCACGAAGTCTATTTTGTACTCTGTCAAGGCAGGATAGGCTGTTTTTAGCAGCTCCTGCCCAGATATGACAACAGTATTTCATCCTTGGCTTTTATATAGATAGAGAATTGCATCAATAGTGAGATATCTTCTGGAGCGGTAGAAGGATCCCACCATCTTTCCAGCGACCTTGGCAACAGACTTGATGTACGTGTTCCATTTCAGATCAGGAGTAAAGGTCAAGCCCAGAAGCTTGTCAAAACACGGGGCCTCACCCAGACGAGAGCCATCCATCACAATTGATGCCAGATGGAGATCAGAGCGTTGATGGTGTAAGGATAGGAGTTTGGTTTTGGATGCATTAAAGGTAACCAGCCACATCTTCCCCCACTGAACCACGCGCTCGAGATCAGAGGAGAGAGAATCAGAGAGAACTTTGTCATTTACAGCCTTTGATGTGTTGCCGTAGATGGTCGTGTCATCAGCATAGATGTCAACGAATGATTTAAATATGTGTTTAGGGAGGTCATTGATGTAGATCAGGAAGAGAGTTGGGCCCAGTATTGACCCCTGAGGGACTCCAGCATTTATATTGCAGGCTTCCGATTTTTGTCCATCTACCACTGCTCTTATGAGCCTATCGGAGAGAAATGATTTAATTATTGAGAAAACCTTTCCAGTTATACCGTAGCTGGAAATCTTGTGAAGTAGACCCTTATCGTTGTTGGTTTCTGATGTCGGCGTCCGCTGAAATTCAATTAGCTTATCATGCAGATCAAAAGAAAACAAACACAGGGGTTTCTAGTCTACTAAAAGTTTAATCACGAAATTACGGATGCTTACTTATATACAATTGTTCAATTCGTTTACACCAGAAAACAGTCCGCAAGCTTATTCTTCGTTCTCCACGATGGCGACCGTGATGGAAAAGGAAGATCGGCAGTGTTCTCTTGGGGTGAATGTTCTCGCCTCGAGATCTAGCTCCAATCTGCTAATTTTTGCTTTTATTGAAAGGTGATGAGGTATGGTAAGCTGTTTCCCAGACCAATCAGAACTTAACACGTTATTTGGGAAAGTCCCGAATCCTTGCGTGTGTGTGAACCTGCAAGGCTGCAAGTCTTGTAAATCTGGGATCGGAACTCAAACTCACGCACACGCCCCGAAAGGTTAATACTTTGACCTCTTGCACTCAGAAGCCAGACGTTTCGTTAAGCCAATCTTCCGTTATAGCTTTCCAAATAACATCTCTTGTCATTTTTCTCAAACAATAAAATATATGTCTGTTTTACAAAAATACAATAAATTCATCCCCTCAAATAGGTTACACGCCGTTGTCCGAGCACCCAAATAATGCTTAACAGACAATATCAGCATAATTACCCGACGTTACTTAGTGTTTAGGGGTCTATATCGCTCCCTGAGGCGGTCATGCCATAATACCCAGGTTTTCAGTCCATGTCTTTAACCACTTAACCACCGTCATTTCCATAGAAAGTTATTTAATTGTACGGGGCGAAACGATAAAATTGTCGCTATAGAAAAGATGACATGATTCTATTTCCATTTGATAAAAACCGATTTTCCTTTTTTGTTGCAGACCCTCTACTAGTCGGCTAGTTGTGTAAGAGCGATAGGAACCTTCTATCATGTCTGAAAGTGATACAATGTTCAACGAGCGAGATCGAAGATGCGCCGCTGTACAACTTATGCTCCTTACCAATCAAAGTTATGGCAACAGAACCATTGTTAGTACCATCAAAATGCAAATTCGGGCGGTTCAATGCTTGGGTGCACAGGTCAACGATGTTTCCGGTCACGGTTATGGTCTTTTGTGTGGTTTCAAGTGAGGGTCACTTCATGCCACCTCACATCTCCGAAGTCGGCTTGTATGTCTACACCAAAGTGTACCTGGATGTGCTGAAGAGTGTGATGATACCCTTGTGCAATTAGGTGACCGCTGGCAGACCCTGTGTGTGGCAGCAAGACTCGGCGCCGACCCCTAAGTCAAAAGAGATCCAGACTTCAGAAAGAGTGCTCTGACTTTGTACCCTTCTCTTACTGGTCCCCTTTTTCTCCGACCTAAATCCGCTGGACTACTTCGTTTGGTCATGCGTCGAGAACATCACCAACATGACCTCCAATAATACTAAAGCCAGCCTGATCGCTGCCATCCGCCAAGTATTCGCCGAGTATTTGTCGAGTTCTCGCCGGCTCTTGTTGAAAAGAATGCTCCCAGTTCCGGACCCGTATTAAGGCTGTGATTGATGGTGAAAGGGGGCTATAGTAAATAGATATCAACTACTGCGTAATCAGGTTACCTGAATTTATTTTTTTAAATAAAAGTTTTATATAAATATGTAGTGTTGTTTCTTTAGGGCGACATATTTATCGTTCGAACCTGCATTGGGTTAGAGCTGAAAAATAATCTATTTTGCAGGTAGACTATTAACAGTGATGTAGAAATATAATCGAACAGTAATGTTCGTAATAATATTTCTTGCGTGCAAGTCTTGTATTTAGTGCAGTTAATTAAAATAAGGTTTACGATTAGTAGTTATTTGCGGTCAGTGCACTTGGGTGCAACTTCCCCTTCGAGCATATAAGTGTGTTAGATATCTATGCATAAAAGAATATGGATGATAATATACTTGAGGCAAAAAAACATATTAAGGTTTTGATTAAAAGTTTTCAAAGTGGAGAGACAGAATAAAGAATGATGAAGGGAAATAAGGAGGGATCCAGTTAACGATCGACTTTTATGTGTAGTAAAGGCAACCGCTTGATAAAATAGTTGTAAAGGAACAATAAAGATGAAGATTAGATTATTATCAACCAATATCCTGTTTCTCAGAACGAAATGGAACTTATCAAAGGGAAATGTTCTTCTAGGATAAAATCATTAATAATTGGAAAGAGGTGACCAAAGACTAGGAAAAAATAAGAGAGGCACAACGAAAGACACTAAAACCAAGTATAACTTTAAAAAATATAAGTATCAGTCTTAAATTTTTATTTCTCCTGCTAGAGTATGATTAATTAGGAGAATATAAAGTGAAGGTTGGGTTCATTTCCGGAAGCCTCGTAACTCGTGCTTCGCTTACTCTGTCCTTTAGTCGTCACATTCCATGGGCGATGTTTCTTGCAAAGGGGAAACAGTTGATGTTTTCTGTGTCGGGGGTTGTCCATCAAATATTTATATTTAGCTAGTTTCTGATTTTAAGTAGTGTTTTTAGCTCCTTATATCAAGTGGCTTTATGCCTTGTCTTGAGCGATTTCTATTTAAAAAAAAATGAAAAAATAATCTATGATTTCTATAAAAATGAGAATGTGTGTGTGAAGACACATCCAACCTATATACGCAAAAGATTTTTCTACAAACTTAACATTTGGGTATTCAGACATGTGTAAAATGTTTTAATCGGTTTTCATCCGAAAAAAATGGCTGCTAAGGGGTTAAAATTGAAAAATTAGTACGTGAGGAGGGTCATCGGATTTTTTTCTGTTTGCTGTTTCACGAATTCGCGTGCGTAAATCGTTCACATTATAGATTACTCATATTAAAAATAAGTAGGTTTGAAAACACCCTTTAAAGACGTATTAAGCTGGCCTAATGGTTATCGTACTTGACTCACTATCTTTAAGTTTTCGTTTCGATCTCAGTTTGAGGGTATTTTTACTTACAAGAAGTGAATACTTTGGAGAAAAGAACATAATACTCGCATACAGTTTCTTTTTAAAGTAATTTAACATTACGTGTTATACATTCTGTATCTCTGCTTATATTTAAATAAAAAAAACTTGCATTGATAAAAAAATATAATGTTTATGCGTATTTTATAGCCGGGCAATGACGGGCAGACTGCTAGTATACCTATACATACATACCAATAATATATATAAAATAATATATATGTCCACATAATAATATGTATGTGAATATATGTATACGTAATATATATTAATGTAGACAGATACAAACGTATAGAAACAGAAAGGCATACTTAAATGTATAGGATATATCAACATACTTGATCTTTTATAGGAAGAGATAAATTAGGCTGACGAATATTTTATAAAGATGACTCTACTAAATGAATCTAAAATTGAAAGAATCGGCGCATCTTCTTTTATTCCAAACTAGCGGGAGTCCCCGGCGTTGCCCGGCTGTTTGGAGGTGTGTGTTTGGAGAAAAAGTGTTAGTAGGCAGGCAGACTCGAACCCTTGATACGGAGGTAGAAAAGCAAGTGAAAGAAAACCTGAACTCTTACCGCTACGCCATGACGCGATAGGAAGTGAAAAGCGTTCAAATTTAGCGATGCCTTGCAGAAATGGATAGTTAAGTGAATGAATTCAAGCAGGGGCAGAAATAAACGTCTGGTTTTCTGCCGTTTTATTCATTTGTTTCCCCACGATGTTTGGGAAAACCAGCTCCCCCGAAAAAGGGGAACTCTCAAATGAATAGCAATTGTCTGATATGAAGGGTTTTCCCCACATTGATCAAAGTTGATTGCCTTCAAGACGTCCCGGCTAGGAGCGCCTGGCGGACGTTTTTGCTTCGATCAGTTTCGCTTTAATATACGAAAAGACAAACAAAAACTGCAAACTAGGGATCTTTTCAAAACTTAATCAAAATAAAGATAGAGACGACGTCCGTCTTCGAATCTGATATAGTATAGTCAAGAGAGTATAAGGAAAGTTCTCCGAAATAGCAAAAGAGAAGCTCGGCAAAAAAAAGCCTTCCTTAGACATACAGACACGCGCGCGCCCATTTTGCCTTTTATATAATAGATAATGCGTAACTAAATAAAAGTGAAATTTAAAAGTTTTCGATGCGTTCTTGGTGAATCATGTTTGTTATTTTATTTTCCTTTTGATAAATATGCTCAGTATCATTAGGTCAGTGATGATGGTTTACATGCGTCTATAACTACAGTAAAAAAATATGAAAGACCATAAATGATACATTCTAAGTAGTATTTGTAGCTCCTTACTTTAAGTGTCTTCATGCCTTATCTGTACTTTGTAGATTATGCTAACAATAGACGTTTTAGCCTGTTAAAAACAGGCGAAAGTTACAGCCGTTGACTTGTGAAAAGTGATTTATGCCCTACTGGCTTTCGTTAAAAGCCGCACTTCTTTGTTTACAAAGCCATTTGGCGTCAGGCAAATTTTAAGGTACGGATGACCAACACTGTATATAGTATAGCTTTTTTTAAGCAAATGTAAAAATAGAAGTTTTGGTAAATTTTTACTCGGTTTCCGCTTTAATATTTTCCTTTAAAGTG
>NC_136485.1:137584851-137662351 GCF_053919585.1 Euprymna scolopes
CTTATCTGTTTACAGGAATACGGATCATGTCAAGAAGGGCATTGTGACAATATGAGTGAGGAAGCAGTGTCTGATGATAAAAATAGTGACTATTGAATTGACACGGTAATTCAGTGATGAGATATGTCTTAGAATGCATGGTGATTTTTATTATCTTTAGAAATGTACATCTATGGCATTACGTCATTGATTACGTCATGACTTTGCTCGTTCATGTAGTTAGTATAAAACTTTGTATAAAATGTTATATCAAAGAATATAGTATAATAAAAGTAAATTCTTCTGTAAGCAACAGCTATAGATTTGAAATATGGAAATATTGGTTATTTTTAATGCGATGGCTCTCATCATTTTATAACGTCATAGTAAGGACTTTTGTGGTGATCAAAATTTGGTAAACTTTTAATTATGTTGTTCTCCCCATATAATAGTAATAAAAAAATCATAAAACGCTTTCTTGGAATTTTTCAGAATAAAGGTATTTTTTTAATCATATTTTGACTGGACTGGGTTTTAGTGTGTGCGAAGGTGGTTGACAAAGGTCAATCCTGGCCTTGAACTGCCTTTCACAGTGAGAAAAGGCAGCTTCATTTCCATTTATATTGTTGGCTTCAGCGCGTTCTTCTCTCCCCCTGCTTCTTATTCTCTTCTCCCCGAGGTCCAAACGTCGGTTGGCCTCGACGGTGGCTGTGCTTTTAATGGTGGTCTGCCTCCAGGTTTGCTTGTCCTTGGCTTACGGCTCCCATTCCAAGTTTCAAAAGATTCTTCAAGTTTGCTTTCAGAAGATTCTTATATCGCTTTTTTTCCTGTCCGCACTGAGTGCGCTTTCTTTCTTTAAGCTGGCTATAGAATACTTATTTCGGCACATGTTATGCTACTAAATCTCATATCTAGAACTTTCATTTCTATTTTGATTAAACCCTGATCGAAACCTTTTTCATGACAAGTGCTCGTCTGAGCTCCAATCTATTTCCCTCCTTGCAAGACTTTCAAAAACAAAACTCGACTATCTATAACCAATATCAACACTTGCCTCCACTCTTTAACTGTGCCTTAACCTGCCTGCCTGAGGAACTCTGCTCCGCTGGCCTTCTTCCGTGCTGACTACAACATCGTCGTATTCAAGTTCAATGCAAACAAGTTCTTGTTTAGTCATCCCATTCAATAATCAAAGTATACCCAATTTTCACCACTAACGATTACTGCGTTATTTTTTCGGTGAGCACCATCCACTCTGTAAACTTTATCCTTGACTGGCTTTTGGGTCTTCATATGTGGCGCCTCTCTTGTAAAAGAAAACATTACAGGATTTTTATTTTAGAAAATATCTATAATGAAGAGCTTTAGTTTGAGGGGGCTTTACAAAAAAATGAAATCAGGGAATTTTATGTTATTCATGTCTAATAACTATAGATTTTTTGGATTGAAAGGCATGTTCAATTTCAGAAGAGTTCCCGATGGGTAGCTATTTTATACAAGTCTTGGAGATGAAAAAGAGTTTTCAGTGGGTAGTTGTTCTGTATAAGTCTCGGACTTTAAAATTTTGCAGGCAAAGAGCAAAGATCTTTCTTGTGTGGACACGAAAATGTATATGTGAAAATTCTAAACTATCAAATATTTTTATGGGGTAATTTCGGTTTCTGACTGGTTGATGGTTGATAGCAAAACGTGGATCCATTTGATTGGTCATTTCATATCATCAGTGTCTATAAGTTAACCTTCCAACTTCCTTTAATCGTACTCTAATATATATGTAGAAAAATATTGCAACAAAATTCAATACAAATCTGAAATATTTGTAATTTTCAAATTAGGTTTTATGCAAATTCTATTCTCCAAAAGAAACTAAAATGTAGAAAATATGTATTAATTGATGTCTAATATTATTTTTAAAAGAAAAAAGAAAATATATCTAAATTTTCATGAAGAGCATCAAACCGTCTTTGCTCACCTTACATAAAATTAAATTAAACTAAAAGTGCAACTACACTAAAATAGCAAACTTCGAAAAACGAAAATCGATTTAAAAAACAATGTTATCTACAGACTTTCGTGCCAATTTCAACTAAAAGCAATGATATCTACTTAATTGGTATGTCAGAAGTATTACCGCATTATCTTAAAAATGATATTCCTATAAGTTATTCACACTAGCTAAAAACACGGTCCACAATTTCCTTTCCTCTCTATCTATGCCTAAAACGAAACGAAGATACGATGAGCAAAGTTTCTCGCCAAGAACTGCCCATCTGTTGCCCTTAATACCACGAAACTACTTCCCGACCTACTCTAACATGGTTCCCTTTTGGCCAAACTTTCACAAACATCACTCGATTAGCTTCAACCACTATCAACAACTTTCCCCATTTTTAACTGTGCCTAATTCTAAACAAAGATTCTTTCCTAGTGTTACCCGCCTGTGGAGCTCTGTTCCGATGGTTTTTTTCCAGCTGATTGTAACATGGTTGCTTTCAAGTCCTATGTAAATAAATTCTTGTGGAGCCGTACTTTTAAATAATCAAATTCTACCCAATTTCTACTACTACCGGCACTCATAAATCCTTAACCTCGAGTGGATTTTGGACCTTAATAAGCGGTGGTTCCCTTGTAAAAAATGTTTTCGCCTATTGCGCGTTTATCGATGAGGGTACTTTTTTTTTTTTCAAAGTGAACGTGATAAATTAACCGGCGGACAAAGCTACTGTAAACAATGCGAAGACTAATGAAAAATGAAAGGGGAAAATAATGATGGGAATAAAAAAAAATGAAATGTGAAACCTATAAAAATAAGGCATCAAGAGGAGAGGCAAATAAACAAAAAAAAATGATGCCGCTAAGATGAGATGACAAGAAATGGAATGGAACAGAAAAACACATTTCTTTGCAGCCTAGAGGTCTGTGTTTTTGTAATGTATCGATGTATAAGCTTCGGCAAGGTCAAGCATTTTCGTGCAGAATAGAGAACGAAAAGAAAATAGCGACACCAAATCAATACCGACACAGTTGTTATGAATATATAAGCGAAAAATTAACAACAACAATAATGAAAATAAAAAAAAAACAACACACAAACATAGGCATGTATAATTTGACTAACGTTCTTATGCTTGTACGCGAGCACATAAAAGCGTGGAACACAAGTGTATATAAAAGAGAATAAAGCGCCAGGAAAATTCAGGCCAACCAATTCTCTTATTTCTATTTCTATAAAGTTATGTGGATATGCTTACATATTTCTATGTATGCTAAACTAATTTATCGATTCTCATCAATTTTGGAAGAGAGCGGCTGGGCGAAATGGTGAGTAATGTGGAATACATTTCTAAAAGTATTTCAATGGTGAATGCTCTGACAAACAGCAAAATCCCAGCCCTTCACAGTTGAGATCCCTAGATGTAAGAGAGCCTTCTACTCCAGTAGTTTCTTCCCCAGAACCGCTGGACGTTGGAATTCCCTTCCGAGTTCCTGCTTTCCCAACCATACTGACATGCAGAAGTTCAAGTGTAATGTGAACCGACATCTTGCTGCCCAACTCCGCACATAGTACCTATGTAGCTTATGTCCATGATAGTAGCCCCCTACAGCAAAGTGGCAATGTGCCTTGTTTGGGGTGAAATAGCAATAATAAAAAAAAAAGTTTGATGCAACTACACTATAGTAGCGAAATACAAATTTTTGGTGCCTCCAACAAAAGAAGGGGGGACCTGTAAATTCACCTTATCTGTTCGTCTGTCTGCACTTTTCTCAATAGCTACATCTTGGATTTTTTTAAATTTTGCACAAACTGTCTGCATTTTTGAGATGAGGTGTTTTCATTGATTGAGATTGTCGGACTGACTTCCTCATCTTGGTTGTTATAGTCACAACGTTTTGGCCGTTTTGCCTTCCGGCCTTCATCCGGTGTTTTGTATCGAACTGGCGAACCGTTTGTTAGGAGTCTCGAATCCAACCCTTTATTATTATTACGAGGGTACCGTGTTCGGACTCCAGCTAGGCTCTGGGACATAGTTGCTGATTCTCTGTTTTGAATGTTACTTTTCACTGCCTTCGTTTAGGAGTGAACTTAGCACCTTTGAGTAAACTTTGATACAACGTCTAGGACCACTCGGCCATATGTCACTAGGACAATTCTTAGTTGGTTTTTGTTAATGTTAAACCTATGTTGTTATTCAAGGTTTTCTCTCTGTCAGAGGTGTCCAAATTGCATTCAGCTCTATGCTTGGTTTGCTCAGTATGTTGTTATGTCCGAGCATGTGAGCTGTTTCTTTAAGTTTTCTCACTTTCCAGTGCGTCTCTCTGTTTATTATTTTATTTCATCCCATAGGGGACCATGGTCCCCCCCCTCTTCATCCAGACATGGTTGGCTATACCCGCTTTTCGGTGTTCTTCCACCCTTACTTTAAGGGGGCGGCATGTTTCACCCTTATAAACCTTTCTGCAACTGCATAGGATGGAGTATATGCAGTTTTTGGTCATGTTCTCCTCCATGCGGGGCTTCACTCGTACCAGGTACCGTCTGAGTGTTGACTCGCTCTTGAATACCGTCCTGATGTTGTAGGGGGCACATATTCTCTGAATCTTTTCGGAGATGCCTCGTATGTATGGTAGGCAGTCCGTTGGAGGTTTGGGGGTTTCATTCTCCTCTCTTATACTATTAACACGTCTGGTGGATAGTATGCTATCGGGGTAGTTGTTACGACGGAGGGTATTCTTCAACTTGACCATTTCTTGGTGGTATGTAATGGTGTCGCTACTTATTGTCTCTGCTCGATGTTGTAGGCAGCGTGCGATTCCATGTTTGATACTGTATGGGTGATGGGAGTTGAAGTTTAGGTATTGTCCGGTGAAGGTAGGCTTGCGATAAAGTAACAGAACAGATTTTTCCGGGAAAACTCCGGTTGCCCTTCCAGAACTTCTGAACTAAGTCATTTATTTATGCCTCGTTCACGGGGGACTATGCATGCTTCACTTGTTTAATATTGAATTTCAAGGCAAACTAATCGTGTTTACTTAATTGTTATATTACAGCAATCTATATATTTATAAAAAAAAATTGTGGAAAACGATGAGGTATAAAAATATCGAAGAAACCATTTTTTTTTAAGAAACTAAGCGAAAATATAATTTTTGTCTAAAAAGAAAACACTAAAAATTTCCGAGGAGAGGTAAATAGCGTATAACTATTTCCAGTTTAAAAAATAAATTGTGCTTTAATAATCATAAACACGAGTTAATTGTTTTTTAGCATAACTAATTTTCTTCCCTTTTTATTATGTCACGTGTTCCGAAAGAAATATGGCGGGTTTTGGGGGGGGTTACAATATATATCGAAAAGTAATAATATTTTTAAGATAATGCGAGAATATTTAAGTACTTCTGACATACCAATTAAGTAGATATCATTGCTTTTAGTTAAAATTGACACAAAAGTCTGTAGATACCATTGTTTTTTAAATCGATTTTCGTTTTCCGAATTTTGCTATTTTAGTGTAGTTGCACTTTTAGTTTAATTTAATTTTATGTAAGGTGAGCAAAGACGGTTTGATGCTCTTCATGAAAATTTAGATATATTTTCTTTTTTCTTTTAACAATAATATTAGACATCAATTAATACATATTTTCTACATTTTAGTTTCTTTTGGAGAATAGAATTTGCATAAAACTCAATTTGAAAATTACAAATATTTCAGATTTGTATTGAATTTTTTTGCAATATTTTTCTACATATATATTAGAGTATGATTAAAGGAAATTTGAAGGTTAACTTATAGACACTGGTAATATGAAATGACCAATCAAATGGATCCACGTTTTGCTATCAACTAATCAGAAACTCCATAATTCTCACATATACATTTTCGTGTCCACACGAGAAAGATCTTTGCTCTGCAAAATTTTAAAGTCCGCGACTTATACAGAACAACTACCCACCGAAAACTCTTTTACATCTCCAGGACTTGTACACCGTGTTTTTAGCTAGTGTGAATAATTTACTGGAAATACCATAAAATAAAACTCAGTCGAACATCTTGCATTCAAATAACGATAGACTCGAGATAGATTTGCAACTTTTCTTTCGTGAGAAAGAGTTTCTAAGGAACATCGTCTTCTAAATTTCGAGCCGGTTCTGTACCTTGTCAAGGCAGGATAGCGTGCCCTGAGCAGCTCCTGACACACTCTAACACCCTATGAGAGAATCATAGTGTCGGTCTGCTACGCGTCATTTTGAAGTCTGGTAGATTTGAAAGAATTTTCATTTTAAAATAATATTTTTCTCGATGTTTGATGCTTACATTTGAAACAGAATTTTCGTCAATTTGTCATGTGTAATTTTTAAGTAGCAGTTGTGTCGATTGATAGTGTTTACATTGTAAACAGAGTTTTCGTCAGTTTGTCACACTTATATTTTTAATAGAGTACTTGTTGGTCCGTCATGCTTTATTTTGAAATAAAAGTTTGGTCCATTGAGGGCCTGGCTAAGGCTGTTGTAAAAAAGGGTAGACTTTTTCTATCACGCTAGAGGGTTACTTATGCTTGGGAGTATCTTTCACCCCTTCGTATGTATTGAGTATTGTTGCCACATTTGGGCTGGTACATTTGAACTAGCTTTTCTCTCCTATAGAGCGTTCAAGAAAGAATCGCCAACCTGATAGGTCCCTCTCTGTCAACCAAACTCCAACCTCTGTCTCATCGCTGAAATGTTGCATCCCTTTGCCTATTTTACAAGTATTTTAATGGAAGATGATTTAACAAACTCCAAGCCCTTGTACTCCCTCGACGTAAGTACCCACGACAAACCCGACAAGCAGCAAAATCTCACCCCTACACTGTAGAGATTATTATATGCCGGAAACCTTTTTACGCTAATAATTTCTTTCATCGAACTGCTAGACTTTGGAATTTCCTTCCCAGCTTCCTGCTTCACTGACTGTACTGACATGCAGAAGTTCATGTATAATATGACCAGACATCTTGCTGCTCAACTCCCTGCATAGTGTTTTTGCTAATTACGTCTCAAAAAGTAGCCTTCTACATCCAAGTGGCACTGTACCTTTTTGGAGGGGGATGAAATAGCAATAAAAATATCTTTTGAATTACATTTTAAATAAGAATTTCGCATTTGAGTTGCTTTCTTACGTTTAGATTTTCAATAAGAATTTTTTTTCTGTTTGTCTGTTTGTCTAATAGTGTTCTCAATATCTGACGCTTACATCTAAAATAAAATGTTCTCTGTGTGATTCTCTATCAATCTTATATCATAGTTTAGTCGCTCATTTCCTTTTTTTTACACAGTGATCACCACTTATCAAGGCCCGGAAGCCACTCAGGGATAAGGGTTATTGCATGTAAATTACGTTAGTGTGGAGATTTGATGAAGTGTTTACTTAAGGGGGCGGTTCATTAGTAATTTGTTAACGTTAGACTTGAACACATCCAAGTTGTAGTCCGGTGGGAAGCAGGCAGACGGAACAGAGTTCCACAGGCGTGCAGTTCTAAGAAAGAAGCTTTGTTCATGGAATCCGCGTTTTGATTTAGGCACAGATGGGGGAAATTTTTCACAGTGGATTCAGCTAGACGGGTGTTTTTCCTGAAAGATTGGCGAGGGGAGACCAGAGATTGGAGTTCAGACGAGCACCTGCTATGGAAATAACGATAAAACAAGGATAGGCTCGCAACGTCTTTTCTGTGGGAGAGAAAAGGGCATCCCCCACTAAGCCACGAAGTCTATTTTGTACTCTGTCAAGGCAGGATAGGCTGTTTTTAGCAGCTCCTGCCCAGATATAGCAACAGTATTCCATCCTTGGACGTACTTGGCTTTTATATAGATAGAGAATTGCATCAGTAGTGAGATATCTTCTGGAGCGGTAGAAGGATCCCACCCTCTTTTTGCATATACGTATAACTTCCATATTCGTATCCGTTTTCGCTTTCATTTTCTCTTTGTTTCTTCTTCTACTATTGGTTTCTCATTGCCCTCTGGCATTTATTGTATCAAGCACATATACGGATACTTGTCTTAAATCCATATTTTATGGCATATGCATCTGCTCTTATTATCCCGACTTGTTTTTGTCATTTTTAGACTGGATTATTGTTAAGGAATGACAAAGATAGAAAATTTATTTTGACATCCAAACTGACGAAAGAGACATTTCGCTAAATAAATTCATGTAATGCTTTGTTATCTCATTCCTAATCATTTTAAGTGATTATTCTGTTGTGAAATATTTTTTTTCAATTAAGTGTGTAGGGATGATTTCGGAATCCAACACGAATTTCGAATCTAACATCTAAGAGTGTACATCTCTATTAAATTATTGTTTTAAATATTGTGCGTGCGCACTGTTAATTGATTAATTAAATTAATTAGGAATAATTAATTAAAATAAATTGGGAGTAAATACACAAGTACCGGCAAAATCTTATTAATGGAACGATTTAATTTAGAAGGTCATATTCTTTATGCATGAGTGGCAACCGGACAGGACTCAGTTTTTTTTTATGAATAATGAAAGTTGAAATAGCCCCAATCCGAGCGGAATCTTTAAAGGTTATAATATCCGTGTTTAAGATCGAAATTACGAGTGCTCGAAATGAGTAAATATGAATAAATAAATGTGTTTTGTAAAAATAAAAGCAATGGTAAAGATCATTCATTATTTAAAAATTTATAAAAAGAAAATTTAATTAATCAAGTTTCAAAATCGTAATTAAAAAATAACACTCTGATTGTCAAAAAAACAAAACTGCATCTCTAACTGTTAGTTTCTCATCATTTAGAAATTCAATGATACAAAAACAAACGTGAAAATATTTATTGAATTCAAATTTCAACATTTTATGAGACGAAAGGAGTTGTATTTGAAGGCTATATCAATGCAGTTCGTAGGAAATACCGTGAACACGAGTTAGCATATAAAATAATACTGACAATATCAGAATCAATTTTCAATAATTTTCAATTATATTACGTTTATTTACCAACAAAATGTTTCCTACAAGATTGTGACTGTTGATGTTCCTAATTTTCGAGAATAGTATCTCTTCTTCAGAGGGGTAATATGTTTGACTGATTTTATAGTCAAAATAATTTTTTGTAATAACGTATACTGCTTATTGAATCCTTTTCCAATAATGAAATTATATTTACTATAAATTAAGATGAATAAAAGTTAGGAATTGTGAAACGCAAATGAATGCATTAAGAATCCCGGGTAACACCGGGTATGTGCAAATAGTTATAAATATCATTATTCCATCTCTACGTATTTGAAAGTTCCCCTTTTCTTATTAGCTATTGGAATAAAAGCGACACTCATAGATTGTTATTTTCTTTATTTCTTACCCAATAAATGCCCCCTTAGTGATCACATAAACTAGCTGATTATTATACCGCTAGTTAAAGGGTTACAAGGAAGACAGGAAACGGAAATAGAAATTTAAAAACTATGTATTAGCATAAACATACAAAAGTGTGCGTGGTTCGTCTAACCAACGAACAAGCTCGGTTGGTTATACGGATCTATACCCTGCATTAATGCCTAGTCTTCCAGTAGTTATTGTATATAGATCAGTTAATTCTAAGGAAATTACGCCACAGCACCTATAAAAATCGCCGGTGGAAGCAGCGGTTACATCCAGTTGAGGTTCTGATCTCGAAAATCAGTCCGGTAAAGCCTTGATTTTCTGGCGGCCAGGGGCATTTGTTCTGGCCTCCGTTCATTCCTTTTCGCTTTGGGATGGATTAAGTGTATTACACACATTCTTAGGCGCCCTGAACGGGGAATGCTGACGTATCTGCCTAGTCAATTTTAAAAGGTCAATGTACTCTTTATTTAGAGGTGCTGGATCAACTCTTTTCATTTCTCATCTTGTCTCATCGTCCTGCGGTAAGAAGGGAGTAAATGCCGTCTGTAAAAACTGAGAACTTTCGCTACTCTTTCTATTTACACTACAGCGGTTGACGTCGGTTGAAGGTTAATTTCATAACGACAGAGGCCATACAAAAAAATCAACTGCTTTGACGGGAGGTTGTGCTCATATTAACATAAAAACTCAAGTTAAAATCCAGTTCGGTTCTGGATATGACTATAAACTATATTCGATGGTGAGGCCCTAGCTTGCGGGCTTTGGGGAGTATGGAGCCACCCTTTAATTGGCATTGTTCCAAGGTCCACTCTGCCCCAGAGTGGCAGTACCTGTTAGGGTCCCAACTATGGGTTCAATAGAAACTGACTTGAAAAAACATTCTATTAAACACTTTAAAATCACTGGAGTCGGCATTAAATGACCTAAAAGGGTTGATATGCCGTAAAACAAAAACAACCATCCAACCAAATCCACTTCGTTCTACAAAGTTCGTTTAACTTAAATTGTTAGCAACCTTCCGATAGCCCTTCCAGTAAGTCTCTGATGCATTTCTAAAAGGAATTCCAACTCGAAGGATATCATGGAAACCAACGCCAACAATAGAGTCATGTGATTCATACGAAATGAATGAAGGGAAACCACGTGAATGTTACCAACATCCATAGTACAACTGAAACTATGGAACCGACGGGATTCAAACTTGGCATACTCAGGTCGTCAGTCCACGTAGGTATCCACTTCGATCATGAACAAAAGAGTTATTTTAACATCAGAAATGGGAAATGACGCTGGTTAGATGATTAACGACACGAACTGACAATGTGGATGTGCCAAGCTCGAATCCTGTTTATTCCAAAACAACACTTTTACATATGGATGTTGGCGACCTTCACGTGGTCCCTATTGTAAGTACCCAATGTCTTTCTTGAGAATTTTCTAACAGAAAAGAAATTGAAAGAAATGGATGACGTTTCACATTAGTTTATGCGAATGCTCATTCAGCAGATTTACCTTTTACCGTTTATACGACATTCGTATTACTTCCTTATATAAATAGTTCAATATACATGGTTATTGTTCCTTTTTCTTAGTAAGCTGTCGCTCGAATTCAACTTCCAACGCTTATCTTCAATTATATTTCATATTTTCTCGAGGGTAAATATTGAACTTTCTTTTTCGAATAGAAATCTTCACATAAGATCGGGAAATAAAAGAAGATCCAACATCGATACGGATTCTTTCATAGCGAGGATATCAGTATAGCCAGAATGCATCGATTCGAAAGCTTCACGAAATCTTCTATGCAGAACCATATTTTAAGCACAACAGATTGTAGAGATTAATAATAGATAAATACGTTCGTGATTATCAACAAGAGCACACAATGGTAAACATGGTTTTCACAGAGACAACAATTGAAAAGACCCGGGCTAGCTGCTTTTGTTTGTGATCTAAATGTTGTCATAGCAGATTCTTTAGTCTTGTTTGTTTTGTTCGATGTATTGTTCGGGATTATGCGCGTATGAAAAGAAAATTATACGTAATTATATTGCTGCAGCATGAGTAAATAATAGAAGTACACTGCCAGAGAGATGGGGAGGGGGCGAAATAAAATGAATTTTTACGAAATCGAAATTGAATGACTACAAAACTGCGATCATGTTTCGATCCCAGATCGCGTCATATCATTAGTTTAGACTGAGTGTGTATTCAGCTGTTAATTCTCGTAGCCTCGCCCGTAAACATGTCGGCATTTTAATAGAGTTCATGCTTACAATGCATAAGGATGGCAGGCTGAGTAACATAGCGTGGATGCACGGATGTAAGTGCATGCGAAGCGGCATCATCAGAGAAGAAAAAGCTGTATATCTATAAAAGTGAACTTGTCTGTCTGTGTGTTTGTCTGTGTGTGCACATTTCCCTACCAAACTACCAAACTTATCTGTTAACTTTCAGTCTACAGACTCGAGATTAGACATAAGGGGTATTTTAATCGGTTTTCGACCAAAGATTTAGCTGTCAAGGGGTGAAAGTTCAAAGATTTGACCTTTGAAAACTCTACCAAACTCGTCCGCCAGTTTTGGGTCTAAACACTTAAAATTTTAGATGTAGGTTACGTGGTCATGGGGCAAACGTTTTAATATGATTTGAGCAAAAAACAATAAATGTTAAGGAGTCAAAATTAGGGTCAAAGTTTATAAAGATTTGACCTCCGCGGTCTCTACCAAATTACTTAGCCAAGTTTTGATCTAAATATTTGAAATTTTACAGAAAGGGTATTCAGACATGCATCAAGCTTTTTAATCAGATTTTGGGCGAAAATTTGGTTGCCAACGGGTTAAAGTTGAAAGAGTTATTATTTGCAGACTCTACCAACTTCCTCCACCAATTTTGAGTCTAAAGACTTGAAATTATAGATGTAGGTTACCTGGATATGAGTCAAACTTTTTAATATATATATATATATATATATATATATATATATATATATATATATATATATATATTCATATGAACATAAAGTTATGAACAGTATATAGGGCCCGAGCATAGCCAGGCTGAACTGCTAGTACTATATAAAAAAAGAGAACGAGATCATGTTCGAGATCTTGTGCGAGGCGTGAAGGACGCTCGAGAAGACGATCACAGGAGGGGCGTCACAGCAGTAAGGAGAGAATGGGGTAATAAATGTTGTTGCTACAAATAACTAGCGAGTTGGATTTATTCCCTATACTTTGTCCTTGATACAAACGTGTGTTAATTTTCTGACAATATTATACCAGGTGAATGAGAAAGGATTGAATACAAATTGCAAATTTCTCATATATAAAAATAAACTATTCCTGGTTAAAGAACATTTATTATTTGGAGTTTTAGAATTTCTTCCTGAGTTGTTGCTATTTACAGATGTTTGTGTGTGTGTGTGTGTGTGTGTGTGTGTGTGTGTGTGTGTGTGTGTGTGTGTGTGTGTGTGTGTGTCTTTTCTTGTTTTGTTTTGTTTCTTTGTTTTTTTAAGTAAAGGAGATTCGACTTATACTCCCGTCATTGTAACGAATTCAGACTCGGTTGTTATCTTTTTCCTAACAAGAAAAACAAAAGAAAACATCAGTAAATAGCAACAACTGGGAATCACATTCTAAAACTCAAAACGACTAAGGAAATTGTTATTGAACATATTTTATGAAGAAACACGGCGAATGAAGGTATACCAGGAAGATAAGAGTTTTGCGAGGAAAAATATTAGGTGTTTGTTGTTTGCGTGAGCCACCCCTGTCAAGAGTCAGTCAGAGATATGGAGATGGACACATACATTACATGTAAAGATTTTTTTGTTTCATTGGCTTTACTTTTTCTCCTGATACCACCATTCACCACACACATACACCCACACACATACACACACATACATACACACAGTTTGCAATACACTGAAGAAGGCCGAGTGAAACGTGTGAAACGCTGGTTTCTAAAAAAAGATTGTTAATGTATTTTGTATTTCTATATGTTAACAAATAAGAAAGACATAAAATACGTATCAATATTGTTTTATACTACTGTGTGCTGTGCGTGTGTGTGTGAAAAATATTATATGAAAAGTAACTGGCCACCTTAATTACCTTCGACATTTCTGTGGCGTAATTGATACATTTTTACTCGAACACAGAATTTTCATGCATAATCGAAAAGTAAAAAAGGAAAGAAATTCGATTCAGCTTTTTCAGTTGAAATAAAAGGCATTTATTCACAGTACTTTTCAAGCTCCAGATAAAATGTCTTAGTGTATAGTTTTTTCGACCTTTTCATTTTCACCTTTTTCCTCGGATTTTCTTTTTTATTCATTTATTTTTCTTTCTTTTTTGTTTTTTTGTTTTTTTGTTTTTGTAAAAAAGGGAACCATACCGTATTTTCCTAAATATTTACAGATAACGTTTTAATACCTTGAAAGAGGAAACCCCAGTTAACTATTTAAATAGTGAGAATGTAGGGTGTTTTGGTATTTTAGAGATTTCACTGAATCAGTGCCGAAATGTTTCAACTTCGTTGACAAAGATTAACGTTTTGCCTGTTAACAATATATTACAAAACCAGTTAAATTGGGGCAGGACCACTCTGTGGCAGGACCAATCTTTTATGTTTGTTGGTCACGCGTTTGTAATTTCTCAAGAGGAGATAGGTTTTCTTTTAGTAATAAAATCAGTTTATTGCTTCTCTCGGAAGTTTTCATAACAGATATGTTCTTGAATTAGAAAAACATGTTTGATTTCAGAAGAATTCACAATGAGTAGCTATTGTGTACAAGTCTTGGAGATGAAAACTTTTCAGTGGGTAACTGGTTTGGCTTTATAATTTTGCAGGTAAAGAGCAAAAGATCTTTCTCATGTTGATATGAAAAAATTATGATTATTTATGTTCAATAAAAATAACAAGATTTTTAAAGAAAAATTTGGCACAATGCCGAAAAAACGAGAAATTGGGGAAAGGCCGGTTATGACTAACTAACGTTGCCTAAGCTAACTTAGCTAGATCCTACTTTCACTCTACTCTTACAAGAATACCGCATTTATACTATACATCCATCAGCGTATACATCCTTCTTCAATCACCAAAATCTTATGTTATGACTAGCCTACCAAAAGCAATTTTATGCAATATTCAAAAAGAGAGGTGAAGGTGGATGAATAACAGAAAAGTGATATTTACATAGAAAAGAAAAGAAAATCTGTTAGTATAAAGACAACCCCCTTTTTTAAACTGTGGCAGATACACCGATTTTTCACTTAAAAACGGTAATGCGGGTTCGATCGCTTTATTACTAACACCACTTACGAAAACATCGCAAGGGAATCCGCATCTCTAACAAATCGCATGATCTGTCACCTAGTTAGCCGGAAAAAGGAAAAAAATGTCGCCTAATGATACCTCTCACACTACTTAAGCTATGAGCTTGAAGTGTCTAAAAATGAAACCTAAGCTAAACTATAGACTTGACTTTTAGAAACGAGTCAAGGCTGACGTTTGTTTTTAGAACCCAAAATCCTCTAACCTAAGGCACGTCCAAATACCATTCAAATCTTGCACCAATTACACGACAGACACGCGCAACAGACGATCACCTTTCAGTAAAGTCAGACAAAGAGAGTCTAACCCTTTCGGCCCTAATACGAACCTTCAAGTAAGAACGGAAGATTCAAACAAGGTTGAGAGGATCAAAGTCCTCAGCTCCGTAAACAACTTTCGTGCGAATCCTTAATATCACATCCCTCATCACTGCTAGCAAGATCAGACATATTTGTCTTCTATGCCCATCAGTTGCCCTGACCCTGTTGCTACAAATACTGATGGGTTCCATGTTGAAATACAGCACGTATAGTATGCTAACCCTGAGTCCTGCAACAAACCCACTCAGCGGCACAATAATACGACAATAGCAGAAGGCGTGATTTTAAGTCACGTGATTTTAAGTCACGTGATTTTAAGTCACGTCCTCGTCACCATACCGTTTACAAGATGGTGAACTTTCCAAGCCAGCTGAGTGAATCTTTTACTGACTAAAAGAGCATTTTCAGGCCAAAGATGTCTCGTCGTTAGTGAGTCACCCCGGCCCGGAGGCCCGAGGCCAAATCGAGCAACGCTGCGACCTCGTCAGAGCGAACCCTTCAACAGTATCATCCTCAACGAATTCTCTCTCTAATACCTTATATAATGCCTTTCGAGACAACAGTAGCATGTCAAAGAGGCGTTCTTTCACTGTTAGAAGGCGTTTCAAAGCGCGACGACACTCTCGATAGAAGGAGTACTCGCCTCGGGGCCACCTGTGTACTTTCCCCTTACCCTTACCCGAGTGCACACTTCTCAAAGCCGGGAATATTTTCTTAGTGCCACCTTTTCCATCAATTTGTGGACACATCCGATCTAGGAAGTACAGCCGAAGCATCTCCACATTTGAATCTCCACATTTGGCATACCCAAACCGCCCTGAGAAGGATGGCGATAACAGAACTTGCGACGGACCATATGGATTTTCGGCGCCATAGGAACTTAAATATAGCCCGTTGCAAATGGAGCAGTGTATTCGACGGGAGTGGAAGAATTGAAAGCCGGTATATGACGATTGGATATGTGTGAAACATACACCAATGCTGTCCCCTTTAACGAAAAGTTTTCTGCAGATCCAATGACTAGCGGCAGCTCACATCACTTTCAAGACTTCTGACCAATTTTCCCCAAACGAAGATCAAGATCGAACCAGACGCCAAGTATCTTGCAAGGCCCGTCACTCGAGTTAAAGGGCCCCTAAAAGGAGACTCCCCTCCAGGCACCAATGCGCAAGCCACAGGACTCGTCACAGTTAATTTTGACCCCTGACACTGTCTTATATAATTTGATTTCTGTACCTACGACACTAATATCGACATTGTTCGTTACAAACACTGTCATATCGTCGGCATAGACGGAGTACTTAACCGTGATGGAAGCGCCCGCAAAGTTATACCATGTAGGACCGAATTCACTCTTAGCCTACGAAGGAAAGGCTTCAACGCAAGCACATAGAGCATCGATGATAATGGACAACCCAGACCAATGGATCGGGATAAACTCAAGGGCTTTGATCTCCTTCTATTCACTTTTACCAACACCGCGGGATTGGCATAAAGGCGGTGAAATCACGAACAAAATTGCAGGTCAAAACTGGTTGCTGATAAAACGGCCTTCAAGTAACGATTGTACACCCTATCGAAGGCTTTGGACATCTAAATTGATCATCGCGACGTTAGTGCCGACTTTTTTATGATAAAGCGCACCTAATGCATATTATCTTATATTGTCCTGCCTTTAACGACAAAAGTATGCTTGGGGCTTATCAGTCTAGCCAGTACAAGGTGCAGATGACTGGCAAGAACCTTGGCTAAAGTCTTTAACTCCACGTTAAGCATTGTTAAGCGCCAATAATTATCTAAACTATCCCCATCATCTTTCTTCTTGCGTAAAAGTTTCAGGATATCCATGGTAAAGTGGTTGGGGATTGAGCCATTCTTAAACCATGAGTTAAATAAAACTACCAGAAACGGGACAAAGATGTACGACATTTTCAAATACACTTCGCAAGGGAAACTATCGATCCCCGGAGACTTATAAGGCCAACGCGCTGCAAGGCCTCAATGACCTCATCCTCCGTTATACAACCTTCGCATCCAGCCGCATTAGTCGCTGAAAAATGAGAAAAGCCAAGTAGGTGTCGAACTGTTCCAATGACAGACCGAGTTTTCTAGTAAAATGCTCCTGAAAGTGAGACCTTCATGCCTCTATGACGCCTTCATTTGTGTTCACGGTTCGACCATCCGGTAATGTGACACGTGCGATGTGCTGATCGGCCGCTTGTGTAAAATCCTCTGTACGCAATTCCGCGGCCATGTTTGTCGCCTCCTGCGGCATTCTTTTTAACCTAACCCTAATCGCTAGAGTCGGATGTTCCTTTTCTGTCAAGGAGGCAAGATGGGTCTTTTTTTTACATGGTAATCACCACTTATCAAGGCTCGGAAGCCACTCGGGGAAAAGGGTTATTGCGCGTACAGTAATCAATGGTATAATATCGTAGTAATCGTTAGTATCGGAAATTTGATAAAGTGTCTTACTAAAGTGGGTGGTTAATCAGGACCTTGTTTATGTTGGACTTGAAGACGTCCAAGTTGTAGTCAGGTGGGAAACAGGCAAACGGCAGAGAGTTCCACAGGCGTGCATTTCTAAGAGAGAAGCTTTGTTCGTGGAATCTACGTTTTGATTGAGACACAAATAAAGAGTGAGGAAAATTATTGTCAGTAGTTTAGGCTAGACAGGTATTTATCATGAAAGATTGATGAGGGGGAATCAGGGATTGGAGCTCAGACAAGCACCTGCCATGGAAATAACGATAAAACAAAGACAGGCTCGCAACGTCTCTTCTGTGGGAGAGGGGTTGCAGGGAAGAGAAAATGGAATCGCTCACTAAGCTAAGTAGCCTATTTTGTACTCTGTCAAGGCAGGATAGGCTATTTTTAGCAGCTCATGGCCAGATGTGGCAGCAGTACTCCATCCTTGGACGTACTTGACTTTTATATAGATAGAGAATTGCATCAGCATTGAGATATGTTCTGCAGCGGTAGAAGGATCCTACCATTTTTCCGGATTTGATGTACGTGTTCCATTTCAGATCAGGAATAAAGGTCAATCCCAGAAGCTTGTCAAAACATGGAGCCTTCCCAAGACGAGAGCAATCCATTTCAATTGATGCCATATGAGGATCAGAGCGTTGATGATGTAAAGATAGGACCTTGATTTTAGATGCATTAAAAATAACCAGCCACCTTTTCCCCCACTGTACCACGCGTTCAAGATCAGAGGAGAAAGAATCAGAGAGAAATGTGTCATTTACGGCCTTTGAAGTGTTTCCATCGTCGTGTCATCAGCATAGATGTCGACGAATGATTTAAGTGTGTTTTGGGAGATCATTGATGTAGATCAGGAAGAGAGTTGGTCCCAGTATGAACCCCTGAGGGACTCCAGCATTAATACTGTGGGCCTCTAATTTCTGCCCATCAACCACTACTCTTATGAGCCTATCAGAGAGAAATGATTTAATGATTGAGAAAACATTTTCAGTTATACCGTAGCTGGAAATCTTGTGAAGTAGGCCTTTATGCCACACCTTATCAAAGGCCTTTGATATGTCAAAAGTAATTGCCCTTGAAGGGAAGCCTTTGTCGAGAGATTCACTAATTCTATGAAATATAATCGTTAGCACATCTGCTGTAGATCTAGGCGAACGGAAACCCTATTGCATGTCACTAAGAAGCTTATTTCTGCTCAGGTGGTTGACTACTTCATTATTTAATATGGATTCCAGCAACTTACTCGTGACACACAGGAGACTTCTTGGTCTGTACTGAGAGAGAGATGACTTATCACCTGAATTATTAAATACAGGGCATACTGATGAGGTTTTCCAGGGTGTTTGGAAGCGATTCTCCTTAAGACAACGCTTAAACAGTTTTGTAAGTATGGGGGCAAGTTCTGGTTGAATCTTTTTCAGCACTATAATTGAAATGCCGTCAAGGCCAGTTTCTTTACTGGAATAAAGGTCCTTGATTAGCTTGGCGACCTGACGCACAGATATTTGTATGTTGCATAGCGTGTTGTCTGTTATAGAATGAAATACGGGGAGTTGATGGCCTTGGTCGCATAGGTTAGAATTAGCTGCAAAGTTCTTGGCAAATAGTTTGGCCTTGTCTGATGCTGATGAGATGAACTCGAGTCTATTGATGATGGTTGGGATAGAAGGCACGCTTCTGTTCAGGATCATGTTTGCTATTTGCCAAAACTGGTGGGAACCAAGCCGCTGCTCAGCTACCTTGGATTTAACGTCCTGAGTATATAGCTCTCTTGCATTTTATATTACTCTTTTACAGTGGTTGCTGGCAGTCCTGAAAGCAGCTTTAGTCTCAGTACATCTATTACGTTGGTAGCTATGGAAAAAGTGATTTCTGTGCGCGATGGCAGCAGCGCATTCTGAGGAGAACCATGGCTGGCTGTTAGGTTTGTTGGAATTTTTTGGATGGTATGAATCGGCCTTTCATTTCGGAAATTGTCATTAAGATCAAACTTATCAAGAAACCCCCGAAAATAAAAGGCACCCCGATCCTTGTTAGTGTCAGATGTTAATCAGGATCCAGGACCGCATTCTAATCTACCGCTAAGATAACAGTTCGGGAAATACTCATAAACTGCTCAATCTGACGAAAGAAAGCTGCAAGCACATCTTGGCTATTAGGCGCATAAACCCTGATAAAACGAAAAGCCTTACCTTTTATGGTAACATCCAGAACGCACAGTCTTCCATTACGGATTCATGAACAACAGGTTGCACGACGCATCCAAAAATCTTTTCACTAGCCAAGAAACTCCTCTCGATCAAGAATTAAGGTACGCCGAGTAAGCGCTATAGCTCCTAGACAGCGCATTCAAATGGTCACCTGAAATGAGATGAGTCTTTTGAATGCAACAGATATCCACTTCGAGGTGCTGCAAATCTAAGTTCAGTCGGAATTTGCGCGAGTCCGCTCTCAGCCCTCGAACATTTATACTTGAAAGCTTGAGATGGCGCCTTAAGGTTGGGATCAAGAAAAAACCATCGCTGTCGTCAGTGTGCCGATGGTTCTTCCTATCTGCGTATCGATGTGTCCGTCACAGGAGATACCACCAACATGCAAAGGATAGGCTAATTTGGCTATCCTATACATGAAGGAGTGCATATTTTCGGGAACCCGCCCTCCACAACATTTATTTTAATTTCTTATATCAGAATCATTGAAAATAACTAGAGAAAGTGAATGTTCAATGGCTTTATTTGCCTCCTCTAGCATTTCCCACGAGTCATTTATCTCTTCTCTCTTCCAGATAACGGTTAATATCCGTTTCGCATTTAGGAAATTGCAAGAATCTTCGACTGGCATTCCAGCCACCTCCTTGAAATGAATTAACTTTATCGGGTCAGCGTTTTTATAGTAAACCGTGTTGTTAATTTGCGAGTCGCTGACGGAACAAATGCTTTTACCGGGTGAGTGCCCATTTTCTTTTTTTTTTTTTCCAGGGAGGGTCTCCGCGCTCTTTTCCAGGAAGGGGACAGGATTTTCAATATTGCTAGAGGTATGAGCCACGGGCCAGGACTTTGCAGAGGATGTATGCGGATTGTTTAAAGGAGCTACAGAAATGTCCGAAACAGTGGAGGGTGCGAATTTTATTTTTTGACGGGATTAATTTGGGTAGCTTCTGAGGTGTGGGAGAAGTGACAGTAGGAGGCATAAACATTGTAAGTGAACAGATGTTTGGTTTTATAGGGGACTGGGTACAGTCTTTGGATGTCGACGGTTTCGCAGAGGATTTTGCAATTTGGGGGGGGGTACAGTTTGCTGGGCGATTCCGGGGTGTTCATTCTTAAGACATCCAATTTCTTCTTAAGACTAACAACCTCGATATACTTCTCCCTATCCGGGTCATTTGCTAACATGGCCTCCTCTCGCATTTGGGCTAGAATAAGACGACCAGGGGTCTTCTTCCCAGATAAAATCTGCTAGGGCTCGCGATCAGGATCCTCCGGGGTAGTACCCTCTTTAGCAGTTTCTTGGGGAATAAGGCAGGGTTCCCTCACGGATAGGGAAACTCCCAAGTGTTGTTCCACTCTTGTCTTCGGGTTTGGTTGAGGTCTCCTTTGGGGGTATTCCATGGTTATGTGCTCTATCTCACCACACGCCCAACAAAGCAGCCGCCTGCCCGTAACGATGTTGAGGAGTTTTTCGTCACCCACATCCAAGTGGTAAGGGAGTTTAGCTAACTCCTTTTTACCAAGTAAAACATCGAACTTCCAAATGCCTTGACATTCCTCATTTGACACGGCCACTATTTCACCAAATTTAAGGAGGAATGCACTAAGGTGCTCATCTTCCACGTGGAACGGAACATTGAAAACAAAAACTCTTCTTCGCTTTCCTATGTATTCAGTACATAAAACGTACTTTGACGCAATGATTCCTGTTTGGGAGATTTTCACACACTCGTCTTCTGTTGAAAAAAGGGTGTTCAGGTATTGTCTCTTTTGCATTTTATAATACGCTGAGGTCTGTACCCTCCTGTTGCCAGCAGGTTGTAGACAATGTCGGAGCTTGCACGAATGACATTTTTGCGCTTTCTGTCGATCACGAAGACAACAATGCTTTTTATATACTCTCCAGGTTTGGTAAGTCGACCAGTAATCCATTGTCAACCAAATTTGCCATGTAACCCGACGTGTGTGTGTGTGGCTCCTCGACAATCGCCGACTCCCAACGTCGTGTACCGTGGATTTTTCGTCGATTGTTCTTCTTTTGATCGGATCGTCCTTTTCCCGTTGGCGATTCTCGATGAGAACACACGCGGTTCACAAAATAGAAATATGAACAAAGAAAGGAAAAATACAAACGCCAATGTTCACATATAAATTGACTGTTGGACTTTTGAGTGTGTGTGTCTTCCCCTGTTCTATCGATGTTACATTTGGTCTATCTCTGTTTCACAATCAACTCTAAATGTCAAACTGTAGTCTCCCATACGACGTCTAGCGCATCTAGTTGTCAACTGACTGTTCAACTTCCATCCGCTCTCGAGCGCATCTCGATCTCAACTGACTGTCCCCTCTACGTTGGTATCACTGGTCACCGACCCCATCCTGGTTACCGGAAGCTGCCCTTCCCTGTTTTATCAGTAGGTTTCTATTGTTATGGTTGATTGTAGGATATTTCCTCTTTCTTTGTCTATCCCCTCCCCCTCTAAGCACTTAATGGCTCAAATCTACCCCAGGGCCACTTTATAGTATCACACCCGTATTCTTTAGCCTTTTCTAAAAATTCTGTAACATTATTCATTACTTTCAGCGGTTTGTTCCATTCCGAATTAGGAGGGGTGGAAAGTGTAATCTCCGAGCCTGTTTCATTAGTGTCCATTGAATGCGGTGTACGACCTGCCACGGTCATAGCCGAAGACAGTTAAAACGGTAATGATACTAAACTGATTTTAACAATAACAGTCAATATATAAATAGAAAAAAAAACAACGCATAAAAACAATAACGACGTCGATGTCAAAAGAAAAAATTTTCAATAAATAATTATCCACGCGATGAGCAACGTAAAAGACGTGTTAACACGAAAAAATTATGTGCCGGAATGCTAAAAGATTCAATACATTTATGGAATAATTTTGGTTTCTGATTGGTTGTTAGGAGAAGGCGGTTCCATTTTATTAGTTAGTTGCTATTGCCAGTTTGTATTTGTAGAACTTTCCATAAGGTTATTATACTTTATTATTATACCAAAAATATTGCAACATGTTTTACCGTTAAGTGTATTCCGAGATTTACTTTATTTGGGTTATGTAAGGGTTTGTTTTGTTTTTTTGTTTTTGTTTTCTGTGAAAAAAAAAAAAAAAAAAAAAAAAAAACAATCCCTTACATAACCCAAATTGAAAGTTGTGGAGAAAAATGAAAAAAAAGTAATATATTTATTTTTTTCATTTTTCTCCACAACTTTCAATTTTTTTCTTAACCATTATATCAGTCATAACATTAATATTTCTCTTCTTGTGTTCGTTTGATAGAAGATTTTCACGCTGACTTCCCAATTGTTTCTTTTATATAACTTCATCCCCGGAATTCTTTACCAAAACTTGTATGCGTTACCTCTTGTTTAGTAGCTGTTGCTTAAGCTACTTTTCCAAAAATAAAAGATACGAAACTAAAATCATTTCATGCGATGCAATCTCCAAATGAAAAGAAATAGAATTTTTGTTTCTACAAAAACAGATTTTACATGTCAGGTAATACCTCTCACCAAAAGAAGAAAAAATAATGTGACTATTGTAAAAGTATGTGCGCATACAAATATGTTCGCAAATACGCACATACATATTCATAAAGCACATAAATGTACACACACAAACACACGCACACACACACATATATATATACATACCCACACACACACACACCCACACCCACACCCACACCCACACACGCACACACACACGCATATATATATATATATATATATATATATATATATATATATATATATATATTCACATAAGTGAATGTGTCTGTGTGTCTGTGTACATTTCCCTACGCAATAACTCTGTCAATTTTAAGTCTATAGACTCGAAATTTGATAGAAATGTTAAGAGTTATAATAAGGGTCAAAGTTTAAAAAATTAACCGCTTTTTTCTTTTTTCTTTTTTTTTTTTTTTTTTGCTCAACATACACCTCCAAACACCAGGCTGAAATGCTTGTATAAAGTAAAATTAAAACTCTTGTGTCCTTCTTTTCATGTGGATTTATATATTATTTCTCGAATACTATGACAAAAAGTACAAAAATTTTATGTTCCTCTGACTTGACTTCTGTGATGTGGAAGGTTTAAAAAGAGACTTTTGGAATGATCAAAAGGATTAAATAAAATATTTAAAAATTGTTTTAGAAACCGTGTATTTTATGTGGTCCAAAAAGGATTAGGCACACAAACGACGTGTGTGTGTGGGTGTGCGTGCGTGCGTGCGTGCGTGTGTGTGTGTGCGTGTGTGTGTGTGTGTGTGTGTGTGTGTGTGTGTGTGTGTGTGTGTGTGTGTGTGTGTGTGTGTGTGTGTGTGTGTGTGTGTGTTAGTGGACGGAGGATAAGAGGAAAGTAATTCTATAACATAGTAATGTTTACACTTTCTTTTACGGATGTTCTAAAATCGTTTTAGTTTGCTAAACACTGTGATGCAGAAACTAATGAACAATGGATCTCCATGTAGTCCTCGATTATCGTCGATCATATTACATTACTCTTATTTAACTGTGCAGCTCCTTGTGTCGAGTTTATTCAAGACAACACTAGTTAATCTAACCTTTATTTTGTCTTATGTCTTATTTTGTCTCTTAACTGTTCAGCTCCTTTTGGCGATATAATTTGAAACAATCATGGCCTAAAGGGCCCGAGACATCCGTGCCCCCGACTTAATCGGCTATCAACATATTATGCAACAATTATTGCATGTTCCCCTTTTTGGTCACAATATGGTTTTACCTTAGTTTATCTTCGGTAGTGCTCCTTCACGAACACTGTTTATTAATTTATTATTTATACTTTCCACGAACAAACTTCTTGGGGAAAGCGAACCATTAGAAGCCCCGTCATTAAATTTGCTGTGTATCCCTTCATTGTTCATAGCTAAATATTGTTCCAACATCAGGAAATCTGATTCCTAGTTCGAATTTTCTCGGTAACGTTCAGACAAATTCGTTGTTATCCACATCCTTCATTTTCTGTAACCGAGGATTGTAAGTATCTTAAAGGCTTAGTGGGCGCTAATCTACTTAGCACAGCAGTAATTCGGCCGGTGTGTATTACGCTCATAAACCGTGTCAGTGTTAGAATGAAAGAATAATGTTCAGTTAACGTCAAGTGTCTTCTTGGCCGCTGAAGCAATTTTGCTTGCCATTAGTTTTTAAAATAAAATATTTCTTTAAAGAATAATATTTCTGTGTTCGGTATTAGATTTATTATAAAAATCCAAATAAAACCACTATCGAAAAATAACAGCAACAAACACAATATAACAACGTACAAATAAAAGAAAATGCAGGTTAAAGCCACTCAGCATAATCTAAGCTAAGAAACCAAACAGCACTAAAATCCATAATTACAGATGATATATTTTAGACTCTGAGGAGATATTCCGATTTCACACTTGAGGATTCCTACAACAAAAATATCATAACTTAAATCCCTCTTGACGCTTAAACATCTTAGAATTTTTATCCGTTCTCAGATGACCAAACATGTCCGAGAGCTACCTAACGGATAATATCCCATTGCATCTTGCATTACTGCCTGAAGAATATGACTTCTTCACTATGTACTAGATATGTTACTATTAGATCGGTTATATATAATCTTGTATAAATACCTTGATTTTTAAGTTTTTTATATGTTTTTATATGTTTTTCAATGCCTATATTTTGTTTTAACTATATTCCTTTATTCACTATGCTATATTATTATTATATTTTCCTCGTTATATGTTTTTTAATACTTTTCTCAATTTTCTTTGGCTTCAAATACGTATTGCATTATTCTATTAGAAATTTACCCCATTTTAATCACTCTCATCGCGCCTCTCTAGTCTCAATAACTCCCCAGTGATATAACTGTCATATCATCTCCCTACTTTTTACTTGTTTTTTTCCTTCATCGTATATGTTTTTTTTTCATTTATCGCCCTTTTACTTTATTGTACATTTCCACTCTAAGGTATCCTCGGCTAGATGTCGCATTATCCTATATCTGTAACCTAGCTCCCTACTCCTCTTCTGACGAGAAGCATTAGGCTTCGAAATGCCTAGGCATAAAAAATGTTTATAACCCCTCTTTCTATATGATGTTTTATCTTTATTGAACTGATAAAGAACTTCATATATAACCACATTTATTTTATTTGCTATGCTCCACTCACAAATATTGAGCTTCATATATCCTGATAAGTCCCTATATAAAAGAATCTATCCATATTTTTAAACCTATTTGATATATATATATATATATATATATATATATATATATATATATATATATATATATATATATATATAGTAAAATAATACATAGATTGGGCATACAACGACAACGTTGTCCCGGCGAATAACCATGCATCTAAATAATACTAGTCCTGTATATAAACATTTGATAAAAGAACATAACCGTTCCTCTCCAATCTTAGAAAGGTCCTCGTTGACAACATAAAAATTATACAACATGAAAATAATATTAAAAAATTAAAAATTCTTAAAGCGTCATATATTAGAACCCTTCAACCCACTATAAATGATATCGCATTCGAGAAAAGCAGTAACATTCTAAAATGTTTTGCGTAGTTAGTATTTGACGGACTTTGTTAAGGGTCTCCATGAACTTGCTGTTTTTAATACTCGAATTTTTAATCCGCTTTTCATCGACCTATATATTTTAACTTATCACCGTTTGCTGTATATTTTAGTTTTCACTTTTAATTCTCATTTTCGCTCCTTCAGACGTTTACTTCAATACCTGATGATGATTCAAAAGAGCTCGTGACAGCAACAACTATGGAACGTTTATTTATATTTTTGATTTTGATACCAAAAAGATTATACGGAAAATCGAAAAATTAAAAAAAAAAAAAGAAACATAAACCGGTTCTGAAACCTATTAAGTGATGCAGGTTTCTCTTTTTTGCAACATCTTTGCCCACAGAAATGACGTCGCGAGCCTCTCTCTGTTCTATCGCTATTTTCATGGCAAGTGCTCAACTGAACTCCAATCTATGGTCCTTCTCTTGCTAAACTTTCACAAAAAAACACTCGACCAGCTACAACCACTAAATATGATTCTCACCCCCCCATCTGTGCCTAAATGTAAACGCAGATTCCATGGACAAGGCTTCTTTCTCAGAATGCCCGCCTTTGGAATATTCTCTCGCTGACATGCTTCCCGTTGAATACAACATGCTAGCCTTCAAATCTAATGTAAACAAGTTCTTGTTAAGCCGTCCTCGTAAATAATCAAATTCTACTCAATTTATACCATGAGTGATTGCTAGACAACCACCTTACATTCATTAACCCTTATCCTCGAGTGGCCTTCGGGTATTGATAAGTGGTAACTCCCAAGTAATATATATATATGTATATATATATATATATATATATATATATATATATATATATATATATACATGCATATATATATATATATATATATAGAGAGAGAGAGAGAGAGAGAAAGATAGAGGGAGAGACAGAGAGAAAAAATATATATACTAGACTCGGGAACATATCAACTCCCAAGTAATTACCATTCCTTAACTTTTGGACGCTACTATATATATATATATATATATATATATATATATATATATATATATATATATATATATATTATTCCTTAATTGGAATTCATTTTTTGAGATGAGTATTATATATTAATTTATTTTTATTTCGGACTATTAGTCTCATCTTTATTAGTTGTTGTTTTTTTTTATCGCAGTTGATAGAGACGTTGAATCTCTACGATTCCAGATGAGCATTGTCTGAAGATAGCGGTTTTAATCCCACCCAAAGCGTGCCAGAGGTTAATTGGTCAAAATGTGGTGAGACGACAACAACTACGGATGGCAGTGATGGCTGAGAATGCAGTTAGGAGATTCGAAGTTCCTATCCGTCACGGTTACCACCTGACGAAGGCCAGAGGAAGTTGGCCGAAACGTTGTGAACCAATAAAAAAAAAGATAAAAAAAACAACAACTAATAAAGATGAGACTAATAGTCCGAAATAAAAATAAATTAATATATATATATTTATATATATATATATATATATATATATATAGAGAGAGAGAGAGAGAGAGAGAGAGAGAGAGAGAGAGTATATATATATATATATATATATATATATATACTAGACTTAGGAACATATCAACACACATAACAGCATTATTTGCAATTCAATAAGTATGCACGTTGTATCCACATATTTTTCATAATTATCAGTCTGATGACTGTCAATTTATTTTTACTTATTTCTACTTCATCATAACTTAAATATATACTAATTATATGCATGCAATTGCCAGCAGTGCCCGACCTTTTTATTTACTAAAGTATGTTTATCTTTAAACTTAATAATTACTAGTTTCTAGTTTCAGAATCTGATACATAGCACAGGAAACTAATTACAAGTCGATATGCTCTTGAGTAAGTTCCCTTTAATAATAGGTGTCAGCTATTCGTCCGCCGGTTTAAAAAAGAAAATTAACAGAAAGTATTATTCTTATGTTTAAAATTATGGAAGATAACACGTGATTAGTTGGTCTTTTTTATATGAGACGAGTGCAACGAATATGATACTCCCGTCGATTTTGATGTATGACGTCCGCCACAATAATATTGTTCGCAAATTCTCACGGATAGTTTTTTATAATGGTGAAGGGTTTGTGCAGAACCAGCCACACATTTTGATACAACTGCTGATCTCAGTCGGTGCAATGGTTGCCACAAGACAGAGCAGACAGTAAACAGGTTTTACATCAGAGTTTTCCTTCTCTTAGATGCATGACTGGGGGGTGCATCTCTCCCAGTGGATTAAATGCGATTCCATATAACCACCTTGAAATATCTACATCCCGACGCGGTACATACAGCGTCTAGCATTCCTAAGTGGTCAACCAGGTGGTACTGGCCAGGCCCATCTTTGCTTAACTCCGGTGGCTGCCGAGCGCCGACTTGTCAACGTGATTCTTCCATATATAACGAATAACGAATAATATGGGTCAATAACATTAAGCTGTTCGATGGAAGTTCAAGTAACCTATACATTTGAATATAAAATTCTTATTTTAAATTGAAAGTTTGTTAAATAAATATTTATGTAACTTATTTCTATCTCCCCCTTTTTTAATAAAAGGGTCGTCACTTATCAATACCCAAACCATTTATCAGTTTGATGGTGAGACATCACTGTGATAGTTGGAATGATTGAAATTGTGCATAATTTTTATTATTTAAGAATACGGTTCAACAATACAGGGTGTCCACAAAGTCTGACTACTTTATGTAGCCAGACTCTGTGGGCACCGTGTAGATTATGTAGCCAGACTTTATGGGCACCCTATATATATATATATATATATATATATATATATATATATATATATATATATATATATATATATATATATATATATATATATAATTATTACTATGATACCTATGGACATTAATATATATATAATTATTACTATAATACCTATGGACATTAATATTTAATCCTTTCAGGAATCTATCAAGCAGGGAGTTATGATTACAACTGGTTGGGAGATTCGAACCTGGGCACAAAACCATCTGACTCTATTAGCAAGGAACAAGTCTGGCTACATAATCTACACGGTGCCCACAAAGTCTGGCTACATAATGTAGTCAGACTTTGTGGACACCCTGTATTTGTAAAAATATATATTCAAATATATGCTTTCATACATATTAGTAGAATTCCCATCCCATTATAAGTATCTATATATAAATACTGTGGTACCTTTAACGTACTTATGTACGTGTGTCACGAAATCCAGATTATAAATTATTCGATCGGGAGATCCAATTTATTAAAAAGGAAGATAGAAGGTCACACCATACTACGATCATTAAATTATTAATATATAGATAGGCTAATTCACTGTTTGTAGCATATTATCACCTTTTATCCTCCTTTTTTAATAAATAGGATCACCGGAAATGCAATGTAAATTTGGGGTCGTACATTTTCTCTCTTTTGATTTCATGTTTATTTATTTAGTAAAGCCTTATCGTACTTAAAGTAAAAAGAAACGATTACTATATTGGCCAATTTCTATTGTACACTCCTTAACCCTTATCCTCGAGCGACCTCTTGGCCTTGATAAGTGCTGATGTCTATGTAAAAAAAAAAATGTCACACACTCCTATAAGGATATTGGAGATAAACAGTAATAACTAGATATAGTCTGACGACCAGATGACTAAGATTCTAGATAATTTCCAGACTTTTCCGTATGAGCACTTATATCGATAATGCACACATGAAATTTTGTCCACTTCGAAGTAATCTCCTCCGGCTACAATGCACTTGTTGTACCGGTCTACCGCTTGTCTAGCGATAGCTACATTAGGGGCGAAATAATTGTGTAGTGAGAGGAGTGTAGTAAAATATTGAAACTGTTTAGGAAAGGATGGAAGAACTAAAGTGATCTTCGTGATATTGGAAGAATATAGCTTTTTTTTATCAAATGAAAGTAGATGTATACCACGTGTGCCATGATGGGTTCAATATATATATACACATGCCTGTGTACATTTATACTCTCGGGAAGAATATAGAAGTGATTGAAAGAGAGTGTTTTTTTAATTATACGTATTTATGAGTTATCATTATTGAAAGGGTTTACTTGAAACAGTAGACTTAAGGTATGGATATATGGATATATTAGTAGGGCTATCGGAATTAAAACTTAGTATTTAAATGAAGTATAAATTATTAGAAATAGTTCATATAATAAAAACCTAAAGGTAAAAAGATAAATTATAAAATATAAAAGATAAAAGATAAAATATAAATATTAAAAAAATATCAGATAATAAATAACTAGTAGAATAATGGGATACAAACGTATGGAATAGTACATTATTAAATAATATAATAATGGGATACAAACGTATGGAATAGTACATTATTAAATAATAAAATTATATTAAATATCAGAATTACAAAATTATCAAATATAAAAGAATAGAACATAAATATAAAAATAAATATAAAAAAGCCAAGTAAAATAAAAATGAAATAAAAATGGAATAAAAATACGACAATAAGGAAAATTCACAATGAGAGAAAGTTCTCAAGTTGCAAAGGAGTAAAAGGATTATATGGTGAAATCAGATTTGTTTTGGAAAAGATTTCATACAGACAGCACTAATTGATCATATGTGCCGATTTGCAAACGGTTTGCTACACAAACTGCCCTTGCTTCTCGTGTTTGTGGGATAGCAGTGTAAGAACAGAGCACTGCATAAAAATAAAAGATTGACCTGTGCGCAGTGAACTGATTTCTGGCGGGAGTGTTCCAAAATTGTGCTTCCTCCTCTTCACATCAAGCTTGGTATAATGAAACAGTTTGTGAAGCTCTTGTAAAAGATGGCGGCTGTTTCAAATATATTTGCATGAAATTTCTAGGCCTAACCATAGAGAAATTAAAAGCTGGAATTTTTTATGGACATCAGATTTGAAATTCAATGAATGACACAAATTTCTGTAATTTTATTAATCCTGTAGAATTGAGTGCCGAGACGACGTTTACGAATGTAGTAAAATTCTTATTGAGAAAAATAAAGAGGCTCATCTCCAAAAAAAAACTTGTTGAAGCATTGCTCATAAGTTTCCATCAACTGAGTGCAAATATGAGCATCAAGTTACTTTTTTTTTCTTTTTTTTTGCTTTTTTGCACAGCCATCTTGCCCGTTTTCAAGAAAATCTAGTTGATGTGAGTGACAAGCAATGGGGGCGCTTCCATCAAGACATCAGCGACATAGAAGTTCGCTATCTAGGTCGTTGGGGTCTATCAAGCGCGATGATGTCGGATCCCGCCATTCTAGAAAATGAGTAAAACGTCAATTTATGGATGATGATGTATATGCTTAGCATGTTTTGCAACTTGAAGCTTTAATTCTGAATATTTTGATGTGATTTAATGAATATGTGTCTTAAAGTTACATAAAAATATTGTTTCCTGACTTTGCCAGTTTATATTGTAGCTATTGGCTTCCTACAGTGGTGTTATACCGTAGCAGAAAAACTAGACATGACAGAAAGAAGTGACACCATCAAATTAAGTAAAAACAGTTGAAACATCTTAGGCACAATGAAAACTTCTTTCTGTTGGCCAGTGTAAAAACTAGAGCTAGGACAACAGCATATTCTTTTCATTGCTTTGACTCGAGTGTGTATCCGTTGACATCTTATATGCTTTTATATAGAGTGGTGTGGTTCTCTGTTGACTAACTGTGTCTTACTTTATCTGATATATACTGGAGAGTCAAAACAACGAAAAGAATATTCTGTTGTAATAGCCCTAGTAATAACGTGTCTATTTAATTACCGTGTTGCAGAAAATATATATTCCAAAATTCATATCGATCTGTTCCTTAGATTAGATTATCCTGTACATAAAAATATATACATATACACAACAATATGCGTATATATATATATATATATATATATATATAATTAATTTTAAAAAAAAATTTTTTCTGTCAATCTATATATGTTCAATCTAATCCCAGCTTTCTTTTTTGTATATTATTTTTCTGATTTTTTTAAATATTATTCTTTATGTGTGTGTATGGCTTATATAATCAATATCTATCATATATATATATATATATATATATATATATATATATATATATATATATATATATAATTATAAAGGGTGCATACTTGTTTGTGTGTGCGAGTGTGTACATTGGTCATTTCAAGTCATACTGTAATTAATTTATTTGATAGATACAACTTACAACTCTATTTAAGTATTTACTCAGGTTTGATATTCTTGGCTTCAATCGCGAATTGAATGACAGTTGTTGGTTTCATTTGTTTACCAGTGAATCAAATCTAAATTATTGTGAATACTTGCCAAAGCTAAGACCGAAGCATCGGGTGAGGCTGGTCAGAAACCAATGATATACATTTACCTAAATATAACTCGGGCATTTCGCATCACACACGCACACAGGCATACTCATACATAGATAGACTGTATCACTGTACCACGATTCTTAGGTGTAAAGTCAAAAGCAATTGTTTTAAACTGAGGTAGAGACCCAACTAATTTTACGACAGACGGGTACATTATCTGTTAAACTAATCACAAAAACTTCCTACAATGAATGAAATCTAAATTCTAATATGAAATATTTTCAGTAACTTAGGGCGCTTTATTTTTTACGAAGACCTGTTCAGCATTGTCATTGAGAACTGACGATCTCTACAGAATACTCAACTGGCAAAGCTTAGGGGTATATCTAGTTATACACAGATAGACAATACTGTTCTGTCACCACACTTCAGCGCGGTTATGCAAGCACTATATATATATATATATATATATATATATATATATATATATATATATATATATATATATATATATACTAGCAAAGATACCCGCGCATCGCACGGGACTTTTCTGCACACTTAGGTACGCGATTTGTGTACACCTTTCCAGTAAGTGGATGTTGTAAGAGGGAAGTAAATTTCAACTCGATGCTTGAATCTTATCTAACACATTGAATACTGAAAACATACCACAATCAGATCATGTCAGTTTTTCATCATATCCTTTTGTAGAACTTTTCATTGAAGAGCCTCGTGGTAAACTACATTTCTGCTTCTTTGATTTGGAGCCAAAATGTAGAGTTTTTCGGAAACTTCCTGTCCGGCTGATGGCGACGTAGAACATACCGTGACTGAAGCAGTCTGATGTCAGGTCTACGCCAATGGTTTTAAACGTCTGACCTTGTCTTTTATTTATGCAAAACACACCTTCAAAGGAAACATTTCTAGATAGTACAATTACAACAACGCCTCAACATCCCCCCGCCCCAATATAAACAAAATGTTTTTTGGGGGAGTTCAAAAAAGTCCCAGGGTCCAGTTCATACGATGCAAACGGTAAATTTGCGACGGGTTTGATTATCAGGTTTGGTGTCAGAAGAAAAAAATTGGTTTGTGTCAAAACACGAAAATAAATGTCTTTTTTTTTTGTTGCTCGTTTGGCTTTTTTTTGGGGGGGTGTTTTTTAGTAAATGCACGGGCGGCCATCTTGCTTGCCAAACTGTAGTGATTACGTTGGATACTGAATGCCTTCAAATAGGAATAACTACTTGTTTGCGCAAGAAATAAATGCAATATTCGTTCTCATCGTCCCCCAAAACATATAAAAGTCGACAATTCAAAGGTGAATGCCGAGGGGTTGATAAACTAAAAAAATGCCGATTTATGGTAATAATTATACCATAGCGATCTATGTGATATCATATATGGTAAAAAAATTATATTTTATATTAAATCTATATAATTATAAAACTCAAATGACCTTGTAACGGGTATTGTAACCCATCATCCGGTTTACGACTTCCGGTTGCGTATGCGTACATATACATAAACCCATAACAGCGTAAACAAATAAACATAAATCGCTACTTTTGCAGAATTTGACCGGCGCACTAAAATATTAACGTACTGTACACGCAATAACCCTTATCCCCGAGTGGCTTCCGGTCCTTGATAAGTGGTGACCACCTTGTAAAAATAACACCAAAAACCTATAAAAGTCGTCATTTTAAAGTTTCTGGAGGAGTTGGAAAGAAACTTGACATTGACCAAAAAATCTTTAACATCATTTATCTAAAAAAATATATATATATGGTGCTAATGCAGAGAGTGATCCACGCTATTTTTTAAATCGTATGTCCACGTTTAATTAAAGTTTTATGATATGTTTTTTTTATTCAATTGATAAGATTAAAGTATAGAATATGTACAAAACACCCTCCCCTCCCCATGTTAAGAATGGCTTTTTAAATAATAACGTTATTATTTCAGCACGGATCACTCTCTGCATGAGTACCAAATATATATATAGTAAAAACAAAACAAAAAATATTATTATAAAATTTTTCTTTACAGTTAATAAAATTTAAAATAAAGGTAGGTTTTCTTTTCTTGTTATTGTTTCATCAGCGACGCTCGGCTTAATTTCCTCAGCGACGCTCGGTTTACTCCGGCTGTTGGCGTCATGTTCTGGAGAAAGCCGGGTGGACTCTGAGTTCACTCTCTGCATGAATACCAAAAGGTTACTTAAAAATTAAGAATAAGCGAAAAAAAATTACCTCCGAATTAAGAATAAAAATAATAATTCAACTTAGAAGAATATTTCGAAATGAAAACAAATCTATTATAGAAAATATTTAATAACGTGTTCAAAGAATTAAACTATCACAGTTATCCCCCTTGGTTTTCTGGTTTGAAAATTAAAAGGGTTCAGATTTACGATAATAATAAGTGAATCTAAGTTAAATAAGTATAAATTTAAATGAAAATAAATTATATAATTACATATTAAATTATATTTTTAAATAGTACAGTATTAACGAGGCTATTATGTCGAATAAGTAATATAATCGAGCTAATTATATAAAATGATTTAATTAAATGTGATATGCTAATAACCATAACTCAGTCGATGTATATGTGATGTGAAGAATGCTATATCTAGAAGTTACACATAAAAATAAATGTCTCCTTTGACAGAAGTATCCTACAATGGGCATTAATATTTCTTGACCAGGGGAGGTGTACACACACTATAGACACTTCTTTGATCATAGGGAGTTGTACACACAGACGAACACGAACGCTATTACTTTATATATATATATATATATATATATATATATTAGTAGTTTACATTACAAAGTGTAAACATATAAATGTTTATATTTTTTCTTTCACAATAGTTTATTGTGCCTTACACGTGTTTCGTTGAATGGCGTACGAACACAAAACAACTCATCAGAAGCAGTTAAAATTTTCAATCGAAAATTGAGATGGATCAATAGGAACTAAGCGTACTATCTCTTTAAAATATATACTATGTGTTTAATATATATATATATATATATATATATGTGTATGTGTGTGTGCGTGTGTGTGTGTGTGTAAGATCTATTTTTGATTTATTATTTTATTAGTTATTCTGTGGTATTTAATAGTTACGCTCACCTGAGCGTTTCGAGAGTTACCTGCGCATTGTTTATATTTTTACGCCGTCCCTTTTCTGTTATTTTTTTTATTTTAAAAATCGTGCATAAAAATTGACGAGGTACCATTGCCTAATGGTATAAAATCAGGCTGTCAGTCGAGCTTTCACGTGTTCGATCCTTGTACAAAAGTTTAGCTATGCTTAAGACGAGTGATACGCAGAAACATGTGCCTATTGATAACTTCATGCACGTAAAAATACTTAATAAATATTTAAATAAAATATTCAAATTTTTAATCAATAAAATTATATATATATATATACTATAATATTTATTAAATGCCGACAGATACTAGTGTTTCATCCTTTCGGGGTCATCAATGCAGGGTGTCACGATTAACACCAGTCGATAGATCCGAACCCGGCAATAAAAGCCATGTCTGGTTTCATTAGCAAGGACTCAATTCATTCGGCTACCGTTAACCGCGAGAAATATTGTTGAAATTTAAACATTTATTTTTAAATGCTTTTCAATGTTTGTCAGAGTGCTCTAATCATTATATGATTATCTGCGCATAAGAGCTAAATTAACCGACTTTTTATTTCAACTGGAAATGCTCAACGATAAGAAACGAATGTCATAAACAGGCTGACATAATTATTTACTATAATAATTATTAAATGTTTATATCTATCTATATATATCTATATCTATCTATATCTATATCTATATCCATATATATATATATATATATATATATATATATATATATATATATATATATATATTCCTATCCAAGTGTATATATGTATATATTTATGAGAGAGCGTACACGTATGTGTGAACGCATATATGTACAATGTACATATATGCGCCCACACATACGTGTACGCCCTCTCATAAAGCAAAGTCTGTGATACATACACGTACATTTCCATGTACGTGTATGTATCACCGACTTCAAATATTTAGTAAGAGACATATCTTACATTGCACCGTTTTCGTCCATGTCAAATATTAATATACTAATTTATTTAATTTTAATAAACTTACATGTTGATATTTTGTAGTATGGGATTGTTTCGCAATTGTTTCTTTGATTTTAGCTGCAATTCAACCATATTCTGTTTGTTTGTTTGTTTGTTTGTCTTTGTTTTACGGCATATCAACCCTTTTCAGGTTATTTAATGCCGAATCCAAAGATTTTGAAGAAAAAATTTTTAATAGAATATATTTGTTTTTTTCAAGTCGTTTTCTATTTAACCCATAGTTGGGACCCTAACAGGTACTACCACTCTGGGTCAGAGGGGACCTGGGAGCAATGGAAATTAAAGAGTGGCTCCACACTCCCCAAAGCCCGCAAGCTGGGGCCTCACCACTGGATATAGTTTAATTAAATAATATTCTGTAATACACACGAACAAACATTCGTAATTTGTAAACGAGAGGATTGCTCTAATCAGAAATATTTCTATTTTTTTGTAAATAGGAACGATTTTGTTGAGTTACTCAGACAAACAGAAATCACTTTTAATACATATGCGGTCATTTCAAGGAACTTGGAACTGCAATTTTACCAAGAAATCTTTCTTGAGTATTATTGCGTGCGTGCACGTACATGCGTGGATGCACGTGACGTAATCATATGGAAATAATTCAATTTAGCTGTTTACTTAATTATTTTTTACTGGTGTGTGTACATAAAGAAATTCGGGGCTCTTACACAGAGGCGATTATCTAAAATTATTCAAAATTTTTGTTTTTATACTTCTGTGCAATATTGTTGTGTTCTTAAAAAAAATTACTTTTCATTGTGCATTAAAGAATTTTTTGTGTTTCAAATACGCCCGCGATTTTCGTTTTTTTTTTTTTTAGGGAGCGGGGGGGGGCTATTATTTAAAAATAGTGGCGTGTTTGCTGTTTTTCTCTACTACTATTATTATTTATGGGATGGAGAGAGTTATAATCCACCTCGCCTATTTACTTTATTGAAACGAAAAATAAAAAAACATTTTTTTCACCTGCGCCTCGATTTTATAACAAAAACGTTTTGTGTTTTGAATCAACCCCGCCGATTACGTTTTTTTTATTTTATTCTTTTTTATTTTTTTATTTTATTTTATTTTTTTTTATTTTTTTTTTATTTATTTTTTTTTTTTTTGCTTTTCTTGCGATTATCATTTAAAATACTATTCTTCCCTAATATTGCAATTATTATTTGAGAGAGATAAGAGAGTAGGAGATGGAGAACGAGAGGGGGTCAGAGAGATTGCATCCATCCCGCCGATTTTTATTTTTACTTTTCAATTAAGTCTGTTACGAATTTTTCACTATCGTACATTTCACGCAAACATCAAAACATAATTTGGAGGATCACGTTGTAATAATCGTTATCTTATTTAAGTAAGTGAATTTTACCCCTATTTTATTAACCAGCATAGCTCAGTCATCAAAAGTTGTGTACAGACGTCTGCTTCGTATGCTCTTCGGGGTGATTCTTAATCTATGTTTTCAGAAGTTACCGTAAATTTGAAAACAGTTTTCTGTGATCGAATTAAAGGTTCCAATTTTTTATTTTTGTACGTTTTCTCCACATTAAAAAACGACCCTTGTGTCTAACTCTGTCCCGTGGGGGGGGGGGGTATTGTAAATAGGTACAATTAAAATGCCGTTGATATTGATTATCGTTCTATTAACCAATTCAATACGTTCTTTCATAACAAAGTATATTTCTTTTAATTACGACCGTAAGTTAGCTTGACGGGTAAAAGTGGCTATTATTATTATTATTATTATTATTATTATTATTATTATTATTATTATTATTAATAATAATAATAATAATAATAATAATAATAATAATATTACTATCAATGTTATTATTATTGTTATTATTATTATTATTATTATTACTATTATTATTATTACTATTATTATTGCTATCAATGTTATTGTTATTATTACTATTATTATTATTGTTATTATAATTATTATAACTAGCAGGACCCGTGGAAATTCCACGGTAGTTAAAATCTTTTAAAACACATCAGTAAGACATTCCTTATTGTTATATTACAAAAGTGAACGTATGGAAGCAAGTAGAGCAAAGAACTTTACTTTAAACTTTTATTGAAGGTCAATGCGATCGTAACTGATGCTGTTGATATTGTCAGGAAGTGCTGGTGATGATTGAGGCGGTAACAGGGACGTCGATCAGCTGTTTGGAGTGAGAATAGTGGTTAGTCAGCAGGTTCTTGGGAGTCAGACTGTGAATTAAAAAAGAACTGTGTGACATTGCTGACATCGATTTTGTGCAAGTTCTGATGACCCCAAGTTGTTTAATATTTCAGGACATCTTGGATTACATGTATAGGTAAGGAATATGTCTGGCTTTCCATATTTACAGAAAACTGCCATTGCATCTTGATACAGCTGTTGAAGATTCCTAGGACTTCCTGTAAATGAAAATGGTAGAATAACTGGTACACCAGAATCGCCATCTCCATTCCTTGCTAAATGATCCATTAAGCCAGAATATTTAGCAGCTCTTGGTTGACTTTGATAGCTTTTAATCAAGTTAAATAAGCAACCGTCAACTTTTACATATGCAATAGACTTTTCTATTTATTTTGAATTTTATTCAATGAAGATTTGGAAATTCACAAATATTTTTTAAGTCGAATTATTGATATAGATTTCAATTAATGCATCACAACTTCCTGATAATATAAATAGAACACTTTGAATTTTCTGTACAAACGTTTTTTCCATAAAAACATTGTAATCTGTTATAATATTCAGATTCTTGTGTATTACATGAATATAAAATGAAGTGTTTCTGTAAATCTTACGAAGTACAGTTAAATTTTGATTTTTCGATAATCAAAATGATGTGAGGTAGGTTGTACCTATCAAATTTATGTCAATGTTTTATAATTAAGTAAAGTCAAACAAACTGTACACTATTTTTTCATCAAATTATGAATTTTAAATATAAGGAAAGCAATTTTAAAAAAAAAATTTCCAAAATAATATTTACATCCAAGTTAATTTTTAGATTCCATAGCTGTTCCTGATTGTTTTCATAACACTTCATGGTAAACAATATTCTTAGTATATGTTACACCACGCTTTCTTCCCTGATTATCATCTCTGTGCAGTTGCATTACCTTAAATTTGACACTGTGCTTAGATCGAGCTCTTGAACATGCCACATACAGTTGAACATGAGAAAATACAGGTTGTTGAAGATATATACCAACCTTATCCAAAGTTTGGCCTTGTGCTTTATTGATGGTCAGTGGATATGCTAATCGTATTGCAAACTGTATCCGATGAAATGCAAAGGAACATTTGTATCACTTGGCTTTAACTTAATTCTTGAAATGATAACTGTGGAACCTCTATTAGATCCATTAATTAAAATAGCAATGATGCTGTTTTGATGACATTCTTTTATTTTCATCCTAGTTCCATTACTAAGTCCTTGATTTATGGATAAATTTCGCAGTTGTATTACTATTGCCCCTATTTTCACATTAAGTCGGTGAGATGACATTCCAGATGGAGTTAATGAATTTATGAACTCGATAGGATAATTTTGAAGTTCAGCATCATCATCGGAGATGTAATCTGTACTTAAATATGTATGTATGCCTCCGGGAAGATTATTTAGAATTTCTACATTTACTGTTAAACATTCTGTATTTTTTGGAGTCATGATGATTCTATTTTCCATTTCTTGAGGGCTGCAATCAAATATTTCTGAGATTAGAGAACCATTACATACCGAATCATCAGGAACATCTATGGCATCTACAGGAACGTCATTAAGACTGCTCGTTAGTGTACCATTACCAAGATGAAGGTGCCATCTACAAAACTCCTGTTCATTTATGTTAGTTCTGACATTTTGTGTTAGTTGTAATTGACTGAAATGATGCCACAATGGGCATCTTTTAAGACAGGTGTCTTTAATAGATGTAGGTGACCCATGTTGCACTACTGGAAAAATTTGCCTGAAGTCACCACCAAATATTTTATCGTTACCCATTATATCTTGTAAACATCTATCTATAACAAACAGTGCATGATTAGGTATCATAGAGGCTTCGTCTATGATGAATACCATTTTCTTTCTCAAAAAAGAAGCATGCTCTGATACAGGAGAAACGTTACAGACACTGGTTTCTGTAAGAGGTACAGGTAGTTTGAATATACTGTGGAGTGTTTTCCCTGAAGTTAGTAGCATTGCAGCAATGCCGCAGTGGCGGTTACAGTACTGCTGGAGGTGAAGTAATCATATAACATGTTGAATAAAAAGGTTTTTCCTGATCCGGCTGGGGCATCTAAATAGAAGCAATTGTTGTGTGGGGCTACTTTTTCAGTTGCCATGACAGCCTTGATTATAGTATTAAAGACCTCTAATTGTTCATTGTTTAACAATTCAACATTAGGCCCGTTTGTATTTCGAGTCATATTATCTATTGGAGGATCACCTGTTGCTTCAGGTAAACCCATTGCCTGGCAAGAAGAACCATGCTCATTAAATATTGCTTTTATCAAATGAATAACTGGGGGATATGTATATACACTGGTCCCCACACTTTGCGGCCCGGGCGACAAGATCAAAGTGTAGTATCTGTTCCAACAGATACTGCAAGCAAAGACCATATGTGGGGGTAACCCCACATATCTACCTTGGTCAATGTAGGGGCAACCCTTCATACCAACAGTTCCTATCAAACTCCCATTTCCCACTCATCGGGAGCTGGTCCCCATTCCCCCCTCTCTCTCTCTCCACAGTAAAAAACGGCCTTGTGCCTAATTTGCTCAGTGGGGAAGCAAATAAATACAAACTGAGGGATATGTATAATATATCCACCAGTCCACTACACTTTACCGTAAAATTCGGCTAAAACAATTGTTGACGAATTACCTCCTTTGAATCGATATTGTCTGTTTGTGGCAATTGAAGCGAAAACCTTATTAGGTATTAAATGCTAAAACATTTTAATACAGCTGGCTAATTGGCTATAAAGTAAGTTATTCCGAACATTGATCTAACATTTTAATAAAAAAAAAAGCTTAACATTTTCTTGTATCATTTTTTTATATTAAGAAAAATGTAAGCATCATGCTGAAATAATAAAAATGCCATTCTTAATAAGGGGAGAGGGTTTGACTATTCTAAACCTTCACCTAAATAACCATTTAATGAAAAAAATGTTTAAAGTGTTGTATCTTTTTTATAATTTTTGTTAAATAAGAAAAAAATCAATAAACTTTGATAACACTATTGTAAGAATCATGCTGAAAGCCATTCTTAATATGGAGAGGGGGTAACTATTCTGAAACTTTACCTAACAATGTAAAAAAATAAGGGAAAATATATGTATGAACAATAAATATTTCTTCAGTTAAATAAATTATACTGTAAATCTTTAAATAAGTAATAAATATTTATTTAAACCATAATTATTGAAACAGTATTTTACTGCATAAAAAAACGGTTATGGAGAGAAGGGTTAACTATTTTGAACCTTCACCTAAATAGCGATTTAATGAAAAAAAAATTAATGGTCTTGTATCTTTTTTTTTTATAATTTGTTTTAAAATAAAAAATAAAAAACTTTGATACCGCTATTGTAAGAATCATGCCGAAAGCCATTCTTAATATGGGGAGGGGGGTTAACTATTCTGAAACTTCAACTAACCATGTAATAAAAATAATGGAAAAAATATATGTATGAACAATAAATATTTCTTCAGTTAAATAAAATATACTGAAAATCTTTAAATAGGAAATAAATATTTCTTTAAATAAATTAAATTGTAAGTAATGAAACAAAGTGTTTTATTTCATATTAAAAAAAATTGTTGTGTCCATTTTTTATAGTATTTAAATATGTATGCCCTGTCGGTGGGCATTTAGAAGATGATGACTGCCTGTAAAAGAAGCAAAATAAAACAGACAAAACATAAATAATAACTATGTAAACAACGTAAAGATGTATAAATGTTACAAAATTACTCGATTCGGCATTAAATAACACGAAAAAGGATTGATATGCCGTAAAACAAAAACAAAACAGAACAAGACGTAAAATATGCTTTGACTGTATTTGCGAATGGCGACTTTGGTGATTTATTTAATAAAGTCATTCTTGACTTTTGTAACATTTATTTTGAAACATATTTTTTGTTATGTAAGGCTAACTCAAAAGTAAATAAAAAAAAAACAGATAAAGTGGCACAGTAAAAAAAAAACGAACTCGTAACGTTAAATGTAAAAAATATATTTATTGCTGAATAAAATAGAAAAAGCGTTCCGTATTCACTACAATAATAAACAGAAGACATCGTTAAAAATGTAAGTAAAATACTATTTAAACTGTGGAACGATACCTTCTATGCATAATCGTCTTAAAAATAATCCAGAACCATAAATAGACAGTTCATAAATATATATATATATATATATATATATATATATATATATATATATATATATATATATATATATATTGTTGTTGTTGTTGTTCGGGAAGTTTTGGAAAATAAAAGGGTTTAATGATTTTTTAACTAATAAAGAGTGAACAATAAAAGGAGATAATTCACATTAATTAATGTTTGCGATGATGATGACGCGTTTCATTAATTAATGTTTGCGATGATGATGACGTGACACCGTACGGACAAGCAAATTAATATATAGATTATAACTATTATTATTATTATTGCTATCAATGTTATTATTATTATTATTATTATTATTATTATTATTATTACTATCAATGTTATTATTCCTACTCTTCCGTATTCTCTAGCACATTCTCCTGTCTACTTCCAGTTTAACTAAGTCATGAAACCCACACCTCGCATACAACCTTCATTTACATTAGAGTTTCTCTCTTCACGCCTAGATGTTATTAGTAACTATTATGAGGTAAGCTGATCTGCCCATTTCAGGAATAATGGACTTTTTTATTATTCAATTTTCACGCCAAACAAGGCACAGAGCTACTTTGAAGTAGGGGGCTACTATAAGTCGCAGGAATATTATGAAGGGAGATGTCTGTTCACATTACACTTAAACTTCTGCATGTCAGTGCAGTTGGGAAAGCAGAATCCTGGAAGGAAGTTCCAAAGTCTAGCAGTTCTGAAAAAGAAACTATGTGAGTAGAAGGTCTTCTTAAACCTATGGATCTCTTCTGTGAAAGGGCGGGGTTTAGCTGCTTGTCGAGTTTGTCGGGGGTATTTACGCCAAGGAGGCACAAGTGCTTGTAGTTTGTCAGAGCATTCACCTTTAAAGTACTTGTAGAACAGGCAGAAGGATGCAACATTTCCTCGATGGGACAGAAGCTGGAGCCTAAATGACAGTTCAGGACCTATCAGGTTGGCGACTCTCTTTTGAACCTTGTTCAGGAGTGAGAGACTAGTAGCAGATGCATTAGCTCAATTGTGACAGTACTCCATACATGGGCGAGTGGTGACCTTATAGAGATACATGATACTTTCAGGCGTAAGTAGGTATCTAGTACGGTAGAGAGAGCCCACCTTCTTCACAGCAGCCTTGACAATGCTCTCAATGTATCTATTCCAGTTCATGTTCCCTGTGAACGTTAGGCCGAGGAGTTGAAAGGAAGTACTTTCAGGTTATGTTTTAGCCATTGCTATTGGGGGTAGAGAAGGTTTCTTGTAATTATTGCAGGAAACGCACTTAGTCTTGGCAGCATTGAATGTGACCATCCTTTTTGTCCCCATTCCACTACATATTGGAGGTCTTCATCTAGTGTTTCTGCCATTTCCTTAGATATGTATTCATTTGTTTTCCCCTCGTGCTTGTTATAAAGAGTGGTGTCATCAGCAAATATACCCATCTCAGAAACAATTTTATCAGGGAGGTCATTTATGAATAGCTAGAATAATAAAGACCCCAGGAGTCTTTTAAACTCCTCGGCCTAACGTTTACAGGGAATATGAACTGGAATAGATACATTGAGAGCATTGCCAAGGCTGCTGCAAGGAAGGTTAGCTCCCTCTACCGTGCTAGAAAACTACTTACGCCTGACAGTATCCTATATCTCTATAAGGCAACCATTCGCTCATGTATGGAGTACTGTTGTCACATCTGGGCTGGTGCATCTGCTGCTTGTCTCTCGCTCCTGGACAGGGTTCAAAAGAGAGTCGCCAACCTGATAGGTCCTGAACTGTCATCTAGGCTTCAGCCTCTGTCCCATCGACGAGATGTTGCATCCCTCTGCCTGTTCTACAAATACTTTAATGGTGAATGCTCTGACGAACTGCAAACACTTGTACCTCCCCGACGTAACTACCCCCAACAAACCCGACAAGCTACTAAGTCTCATCCCTTTACAGTAGGTGCAAGAAAGCCTTTTACTCCAATAGTTTCTTCCCCAGAACTGCGGGTCTTTGGAACTCCCTTCCGGGATTCTGCTTTCCCAACTGCAATGATATGCAGAAGTTCAAGTGTAATGTTAACAAACATCTTTCTACTCTTCTCCCTTCATAATTACCCCGCTAATTAAGTCCCTAATAGTAGCCTCCTGCTTCAAAGTGGCACTGTGCCTTGTTTGGGGTGAAAATTGAATTAAAAAAAAAGGATAGAACCCTGAGGTACTCCCGCATTTATATCATATTGTTTAGCTGTACAACCGTCGAGGACAACCTGGATTCTTCTCTTACTAAAGAAGGATTTAATTACATTGTGTATTCTTCCAGTGATACTATATGATCTAATTTTCCTTAGAAGACCATCGTGCCACACTCTGTCAAAAGCCTTAGCTATATCGAGGGCTACCGATCTACCCTCCCCTGCTTTGTACAGTGAATGGTATATACGTTCATAGATTACAGTTAGGATATCTGCTGTGGAACGGGCTTGTCTAAATCCATATTGATTGTCGGTCAGGAGTTTAGCAGATGTACAGTGATGGAATAGATCTTGATTAATTATAGACTCAAATATTTTGGCGAAAAGCGGGAGGAGGCTAATGGGCGATAATTTAATGGGTCAGTTCTTTCACCAGAATTCTTGTAAACTGGTACCGCGGAAGCAGTTTTCCAGCAGTCAGGAAAGTATTTGTTGTAAAGTTTGGAGAGAACTGGAGCAATCTCAGCAGAGTCGGGATGAGATCGGGTCCACATGCTTTTCAGGGGTCTAGGTTTTTTATGATACAATGTACCTGAGAAGGGGTGATTTTCAGATCATCTAGCGTCCGCAAAGGAAAGTCAGGGAAGGAGTGGTTTGCCGGATCTAATGTGGAGTTTGAAGCAAATTGACTGGCAAGCATGTTAGCCTTCCCGGTTGCCGTTCAAACAACCTCATGATGGCTTGATAGTGGGGAATCGTTTACTGCCTATTATTTATTACACTGTTGTAGATTTTCCAAAAGTCACTGGTTCCTAATTTTTGTACTTCGATGCGTTTTCTGGTGGTTTCAGTGTATTCTGTCTTAGCTGTCGCTATTTCTCTCTTACAATTACTTCTAGCTTCTATAAACTTCTGTCTATTTGAACTGGACTTATGTCAGTTTAATCTGCGGTACCCATGCTGCCTTTGAGCAATGGCAGCTGCACAAGTAGAAGTAAATAAACTATTGGGGAGAGTGGGGCTTGCTATAGAATTTTCGTGTGGGAACATGACTTGCCCAATAACATTAAATGTAGTTATATTTGAATCTCCAGGTAGCGATTTGTGGCAGTTATGATCCCAGAATCATTAATACACGGTTTGTTAACAATACCACTGTTTTATTGATTATTGCCGGCCTGCAAATCTACGGCACTTAAGACCAGGTATTCGAAACTTAGGCCGCTACGACAGTTACAAAATCAATTTATCAGGTCGCTTCATGAAATTTCATCGTGATATAAAGATAGTTATTACATATATTCCAGTTTGTCATGATATTTAATTAAAACATGAAACTCTCTTAAATCTAAGGGAGATAATATATATATATATATATAAATATATATATAAATATATATATACACACACACACACACATATATATATATATATATATATATATATATATATATATATATATAAAGCTGAATGTCTGTGTGTGTATGTGTGTGTGTGTCTGGTCACGAATAGGCTTCTATATGGTTGACTATTTTTAAAAAAAAACTGATTACATATAATGATAGAAGATGTATCGAGACACAGGCATGGGTATGTTTCATCTGGTTGAACGGTGGTTCATTAAATTTGTAGGGTCTGCGTTCGCGCCTGGTCCACAAAGTATAGAAATTAAAAATTTAAAAATTAAAAAAAAACGTTTACAAATGTTTTTGATATAGATGTACATAAGAATACTTTGATAAGTATCTTTTAACTTAAATAGGGATGGTATAATAAAATTGTGGGGTCTGCGTTCGCGCCTGGCCTCCATAGAATTGAAATAGGCACAAACTTTAATAAAGACTTTTCACATCTATATGCGTAAGTATACTTTGATAATTATGTTTCAGTTTGGAGATATATGGTATAATAAAGATATGGGGTGTTCGTTCGCGCCTGACCTCCATAGAATGGAAATTTGTCACAAAGTTTAACAAGGTTTTTTAATGTAGAACCACAGAATATGTGTACATACGAAGGTCGTTCCAATTAATTTTTTCAGTGATAAACCATGGCTGTGTGGGGGGAGGAGAACTTTGTCATGCTAGAGTCGTTCCAAAAGTAAAGTCTCCTATTTTTTTACTCAAAAAGTTTAAGCGCTACGGAACTTATTTACTTTTTTTTTAAAGGTTTTGTGATACGGAACTTATTTTTCTACATAGTTACTGCAATTCTCAATACACACTTGCAAGTGATAAATGATGGCTGCGGATGAGCGTCCGGAGCGCACTTTATACTACGAGGGTTGTTCCAAAAATAAAGCGTCCTATTCTTTTTAACTCAAAAAGTTTAAGACCTACGAAGACGGTATTAGTATCATGAAACCGAGTAACGTTTTGTGCTCCAGAATTTATTTTTCTACATCACCATTGTCAATACACATTCGCCAGGAATTCAATGACACCTCTCTGCTTTTGACGCATATCCATGACAGCACTTGTTGTCTTATAGTCTCACGCCGTCAATATCTGCAACAGAGAGATGAAACTTTCATATTATGAATGAATGAGTTCAGTAATTATAACAATATAATTTACTATCCCCCTCTAATCCATTTGGGTGGAATAAAAATAGGAGGCATTATTTTTGGATTGCTTCTCGTAGATATATAAGTTAATAGATTTAAGAGAGAAATATTAGTGACACAAACGCGAATCCCACTATCACTTTATCATCTAAAAACACTAGATAATAATATTTAAATAAAATATAATGAACAAGCTATTAAAATTATAATAATATCAATAAAAGTTTTTTTTTTAAAAAAACATTTGGTCCAACGCACCATATAATCATTTCTGAAAACAAAAAGGGTACTAGATTTCTGAATCTTATCGATAAAAATGTTTTATAACAATCTCTCGGACAAAGTATTGAATAAAAAAAAATTGCTTCAAACTTTCAGTTGTTGCGAGAATTCCAGTTCACAAAAATAAAACATTAAATGACGAAAAAAAATGAAAAACACAACGATAGTAATAATAGCAACAAACTACTAACGAAAAAGAAAATAAAAATAGAAAACAGTAATGACTCTTAAAAACAATATTAATAACCCAATATAAATAAAAGATAAAAATGTAGAAAAAATGTAACTGTAAAATAAGAGGGGATTGCCCTTTACAAAATAACTGATTCGCAAAACACATAATCTACTAACCACAATAGTGACAAAAGCTAAATGAAAAAAAGATACAATATCGGAGAAACCGCATGAAAATAATTTAAGAAAACCAGATAAATAAAGTGTATTGTGTTATTTACATTTAAATCTCAGATATTAGAGAAAACATGGCAGTAGTTGAACAAAATAATTGTATTGTTGCCAAAAGTACATGGATAATAGTGGTGACAGTGTAAAAAATAAATTCTGGAGCACAAAACGTCGTTTGTTTGAATGATACCGCCCCCCCCCCCGGTCTTCGTAGCTTTTAAAGTTTTGGAGTTAAAGAATAGATAGCTTTACTTTTGGAACGACCCTCGTATGACATAGCGTGCTCCAGATGCCCATACACAGCCATCGTTCATCGCTACCAAAACTGCATTAATAATGGTGATGACTATATAGAACAATTAATTCTAGAATAATTCTTAAATTGGTGCAATAATCTCAACAGTGTTCGAACCAAACACACCTCCACACGTCAACTTTCTTTCCCCATACCCATCGAGATTAAATTTAATACGTTGCAAATTGATCAGTTACGATTCATTACTTGAAGAACTACCATTCCTCCATTAACCATGAAATATCAACGACTTAAGCTCATATCAATAAACTGATGAATTTCGATAAATATTCACGTTGATTCTGACAGCAGTTTCTGGTTGTGAGCGTTATGTGTAGTTTTAGCTGAAGTTAGAGGGGTTAGACGCACACAGCGGCAAAATCTATAGGTGATAGTTAACCACATCAGGTCCTAATGCGAAATCGAGGTATATGATGGCGTTACGATTCCGCCATGTTCACGTGTCAGCACCAAAACGGACAACCACAGACCGGCGAAGATTATTGATGTTTTGCAATACATGTATGCGTACTCGCATGTTTACGAGTGGATACGTCCGTCGGACACGCATCAATTTGAAAAAGCAATTCAATTGCTAATTTCTCAGATTAAATTCTCACATTTAAAAATTAAACTAAATTAAACATTAAATAAACATAAACTAGTTCGTCATCAAAATGGCCCTATGCAATTATTGAATTCTTTAATTATTTTGATCAACTTCAAAATCCATACGTCCTTTACTGACTGCTGTCATCATTCGTGCGAGTATGTTGTTATCCTCCCGACTGAGGATATTTTCGTCTCTCCATCCGAAACGTTTTCTTCATATTACCAGACGATCATCTCGTAGCAGAAATCTCAAAAAGGAGGCGAAAGAAAGAGATATGTTTAAAGCGCATCACTTAATTATTGATGTCATTAATAGACGATTGTGAGAGTGTCGTCGCGTCGAAATTTCTACAAATATTAATTATCTTATAAGAGATATCCCGTCAGGCCGGAAAATCTCACATTATATTCATTATCTTCGTCGGCTACCGGGTTTGACGATTCAGTAGGATCAATCTATTAGCTCCTTTCGTAACCCTTGTCAAAAACTTACAATCTTTTATACTTTAATCTCAATATATATATATATATATATATATATATATATATATATATATATATATATATATATATATAAAGCTGAACGTGTGTGTGTGTGTGTGTCTGGTCACGAATAGGCTCCTATATAATTGACTATTATAGAAAATTGATCACATATAATGATAGAAGATGTATCGAGGCACAGGAGTGAGTATGTTTGATCTGGCATAATCTATCTGCGTAAGTATACTTTGATAGTTATGTTTCAGTTTGAAGAAATATGGTATAATAAAATTATGGGGTGTTCGTCCGCGTCTGACCTCCATAAAATGGAAATATGTCATAAAGTTTAACAAGGTTTTTTAATATATATCCACAGAATATTGTGATAAGAGTTTCAGTGTGAACAGGTATGGTATAATAAATTATGGTGTTTATCAATTTTATTTTTAATTTCATCATATTTTGCTTTGGTTTTGATACCCCCAAATTCGAAGCTATCTCTTTACAACCGTTCCTTTTCATAACCTATCATACTTTCATAAATCAGAGTCCATTTTTTGTAGGCTGTTTTTGAACCCAGTCAACGACGGGTACTTTTTTCTAGTATATATAATATATATATACATATTATATATATATATATATATATATATATATATATATATATATATATGTAGAGAGAGAGAGAGGAAGAGAGAGAGATGGCAGTTGTATCATTAAGACGGGCGACATTTTGTGCTCCAAAATTTATTTTTCTACAATCATCATTATTCTCACCGTACATTCGCTAGGAATTTAACGGCGCATCTCCATTATTGATACATGTCCCTGACAGAGCTTGTTTTATTAGAGTCTCAAAATGTTAATATCTGTAAGAGAGTAAGAGGAAACTTTCAGGTTATCAATGCATAAGTTCAGTAACTATGACAATACAATTTGCTAATCCTCTGATCTATTTGGGCGAAATAAAAATATAGGAGGCATTATTTTGTATCGCTTCATCATCATATATATATATATATATATATATATATATATATATATATATATATATATATATATATATATATATAGTTTTGAAAGTTTCTTTAAAACTTTAAAACTATTTTATAAAATGTTTTTCTTTGGAAAATTATTCTGTAAGTCAATTTATTTCCTGCATCGCTGAATTGTTTTACTTACATGAACAAAAAAATAGTACCAATGATCTTAAAGGGATCATCAGTTGTTTACCATGAAACTGGTTCGGGGATTTAAAAATAAAGCAGTATATTAAGTTGTGGCTTCCCAGCTGTGTTGATCAAACACCACCTCTCTCAAAAATTATGAACAAAAATATTTTTGATACTGGACCTAGTTTTTTCCTCCAGATAAATTAGGCTAACCAATTTATGTCATTTCTCACCTGTGTCAATCGTCCCTTTTTTTGCACAAGTTAATGTGCTTATTATTTACAAACTACTGTTTTTATACAGTTTTCGGTTGAATCTATTCTACTAATTATCACCTCCTTCTTATTAGTATTTTTAATATATATTTACATTATTATTAATATTTTTTTATATATTTACATTATTATTTACTCGTACCATATATATAATTAACATTTATTAAAAATATATAAGAAAATATCAAATATATGTACAAAAATTAAAAATAATATAAATTTATATATTTTTTTACATAATCATGTATTGTTCAGAAATATTATATATTTTTAATATATATTATAAACTAGCTGTACCCTGGCACGCGTTGCCGTGGCTCGATTTGGTGTAATGGAAGAATCCCCATCACCGCGGTTGTAGAAATCTACCCAAAAAATATTTCGTTATATACGAACGTGAGACGGACTTTTCCAATCCAAAGAAAAGAAGAAGAAGAAAAATGAAGAAGAATGAAAAAAAGAATGGGTTCGTAGTTCCGCCTCTAAGAAAAAAAACTGAAAAAAGAAGAAAAAAAGAAATAAACGATGAAAATATAGAGAAAGGCATCGAACAAAGCGAAATGTAACGGAAATGATTTATGATATGTTTTTAAAAAAAAAAGAAGAAAAAAAAGAAAGTCATCAAAGAAAGAAACGATGTTAAACTTGCCGAAGGATGACGAAAAACGGGAAGAGAAATGAAATAAATCAACAAAATTGAAAGATCGTGAAAACAGAAACAAAGGAAAACAAAAAAATAAAATAAAATAAATAAATAAATAAAACGAAAAAGAAACGATGTTAAACTTGCCGGAGAAAGAGGAAACACGGAAAGAGATAATAAATAAATTTGAGAAATGTAAAGATCGGGAAAACGGAAACCCGAGAAAAGATACATGAAAAACCCGAAAACAAATACAATTTAAAAAAACCAAAGGAAACGCTGTTATAGTTGGCGAAGAATGGGAAATAAAACGGAAATGAAGTATTATTTTTAACCGACGTAAAAGTAAGCGTGGTGCGTTTCACCTAAATTGCAGTCCAGGTTTTATGAGAACCTTACCCGGTGTTCGTCCGTAATTGTCTCCTATGAACGGTCACAGACGGTGTAAATGAGTCGCGGTGGAAGTATGAATATTTTAGAGAGGGAAGAATATACTACTTCCATTGATCGTAACCGGTTTGGGCAGTGAACTCTCACCAAATAAAATGTAGAAGCTCCGATCAGCGAGGTAGTGGATAGGTAATATGCTTATAACACACCTCAGATATCGTGATGCAGTTTGTGCACAGTACATCTGCGTAAAATGTCTAGATTATCAATCCTATTAAGGTAAAACTCATAGGGGAAAAATGAGTTCAGTTTATATATATATATATATATATATATATATATATATATATATAGAATAGATAGAAGAAGAAGAAGAAAAGAAGAAGAAGAAGAAGAAAAGAAGAAGAAGAAGAAGAAGAAGAAGAAGAAGAAGAAGAAGAAGAAGAAGAAGACGAAGAAATTACTCATGTGGTTCTGGATATTTTCTATTAATCTACTTTGGTAAATTTGATATCATTTAAAAGCATCAGGATACTGAGTAAATGTTTTATTTAACTATTTTTAAATATTTTTTTAACCATTTTTTTTAATCATTCTTATTACTAAACTAGATACTGGGGGCATTAAATCTATCAATTTTAGGGTAATACCGGCTATTTTTAAGAATTCGAACACAAGGCTCCCGTAAAATATATACATAGAACATGTGCTATTTTCCTATCTCCTGAGTATAAATCAAATGTTCATTTTTTTCAAATTCCTAATTATCAGTTATACATATAAGATCGTCTATAAATTTCCTGCAATCGTGATAATTATATGTTTTAGATCTTTGACGCCATGAGATAATGTCTAGTAGACATTCAAATTCTCTCCAGTAGGCATTCAATTTTTCTCTATATGTCCCTGTGTGTAATTACAATATTTACTTGCTAATGTATCTATTAGTCACTCGATCTGCTATAATTGATAAAAAATGAATAATAAATATAATATAATGTAATATATAATATAACTAGCGAGGTACCCGGCGGTGCCCGGGTGTAGAGAGATTTTGTGGTAAGAGTATTGATCAACGGTACCCTACAAAAATGTTTCAAACAAAAAAGAAAATAACCAACCTCCTAAAAAACATCAAAATAGCAGCGAGTACCCGCGCGAGTGCAAAAAAAAAGATGTAAGTAGGCAGGCAGGCAGGCAGGCTTGAACCTGTAACGCTAGGAGGAAAAGGAAGTGAAAAATACGAACGATTTAGTCGCTGCGCCTTTCGCGATAAAGGACGTGGGCGACGTTCGAAATAAGGGTAGTCATTGCAAGGTGTATGAAGACTTTGCAAAAATGTCGACGAAAAAGGTGACCTCTCCTTGTAAGAAACAACCCAGTTGAAGGTGAAAGAATGAATGTTTTGGGCCAACTTTTGTATATTTGTCGTTCGAGAGACTGGGCTTTTAACCGATATCAATTCTATCAGTGTTAGCCGCGTGTGTCGAAAGTTATTGCAAGACATACAAACATGCACACACACATACACACACACACACTAACAGACGTTTGAGATTTATATTGCAGATAAAATTCAAATGGCATTTTTATCGATCTGTCACGCTTGAGTTTTAAATGGAATTATCATATCTACGATGCGTCCATCCATTTTTATTAGTAACGTTGTCAGTCACACGGTACGTCACTCTGTCTGTTATGCTTACGTTTCAGATAGCATTTTCGTCAGCCGGTACAATGCTTAATTTTGAAACGGTATTTTTATCACGCAGATCATGAAATGGACACATTTTACCAATATAGTTTTTTTTTTTTTTTGGTGGTGAGAGTCTTTGTTTTTGTTTTTGTTGAGGCGTTATTTTTTTGGTTTGTTTTATTTTTTAGATCTACCACGGATTTGCGTGAAGAGATGGGGAGACGTTATTCAGATATTCATCGAAGCAGATAAGGACATCAAATTAGAGAAAAAAGGAAACAATAAAAACACAAAAATGAATCTAATCTTTGGGTCTCTTTTTTTCTTTAATCATATCAAGAATAGTCGTCAGTTATATCTTCTCTCTCTCTCTCTCTCTCTCTCTCTCTCTCTCTCTCTCTCTCTCTCTCTCTCTCTCTCTTCGTTTTCGCTTAGTCTTTTTTTTTCTTTAGGATTTAGCAGATAGCTCGTTTGAAGTCGAAATCTGACTCCATCACATTTCTCAATTGGCTGTAATTTTCTATGAAAACTCGTTTTTTAATGGCAATTGTATGCAGCATCTTTCTTTTTTTTCTTTTTTTTTCTTATCTCTTTTTCCCTTTACATTTTCAATATTTTCCAGGTTACTCTCGGCAGACCCTCAAATATAAAAAAAAACGGATAATTCTTAAGTTTATATCTGCTACTTAGCATTACCTTCATCTTTGATAAGAGAAAAGAACGCGATCTTTGTGTGGACCAAAAAAAACGCAGTAGCATAATCATTGTAAATCAATGACGAAGATTTTCTTATTCCGGTTACGAACTCTGTCTCTACCCTTTTTTGTACCTATCTCATTTTTTCACCTCTCCTTTGATTCACTTTTTCCCGTCTACACGCACGCATGCATACACAGATATGCATCCACACAAAAACTACATAATCTCTGTATATCTTAATCTAAATAAAGTTATGTATCTTCTATGATATATTTCTCTTGGATTGCGTGTCTGTCCGTCCACTTTTTTCGAAAGCTTCTGGGCCAACTCGACTGAAATCTTGTATGGAGCTTTGTTATTAAAAAGTGCCACGAAGTAAGTATTATGGTATTAGTTGGGTGCACAGTTATGGATTAATAGGGATTAATATGGATTAGTTATCACAATACCATATTTACACTAGAAGTTTTATTGGAAACTACTGTGCCGAGCTGGCTAAAATTTTGTACAGATCTTTTTTTTTCTTTTTTTTTTTTTTTTTTGATAAAGTGCAATTAGCTAAATAGCATGGTATCCGTTCGATACACACAAGGAATTAATTGGTATTAATAGGGATTAGTTACCACAATACAACATTTACTCTAGAAAGCTTCTCTAAAACTACTAGTTGATCTAGCGGATGTTTTTTTGTGGACCTTTGTTATGCTAAGGTGCAGGGAACTAAGTATTATCATACCCGTTCGATATATAGTAAGGGATTAATTTAAGGTAAAAATGAGAAAATTTAACAAATATTTAACCACCAATTTGAGATAAAGCCCTTATTCTAAGCCAATGGGCTAAAAAAAACATTACTCTATATGTGTTTTAGTATAATATAAATGTCTTTAATTATTGATAAATTATTTGCTACATATATGCACACATGTTTCAGCTGCGACCTCTTTCAAAATCCTGCTTCCTCATTCCAACTGTCGTAAATTTTTGCTCAAAAACTGATTAAAAAGTTTGCTGCATGTCTGAATACCCTTTAAGTAAAATTTCAAATGTTTAGACCCAAAATTGGCTGAATAGTTTGCTAGCGACTGCAAATGTAAAATCTTTTGAACTTTGACCCATTGGCAGCAAACGTTTCGGCCAAAACCCGATTAAAATCTTGCCCTATGTCTGAATAGACTTTATGTAAAATTTCAAATGCTTAGACCAAAAATTAGCTGAGTAATTTGGTAGAGACAACAAAAATGAATTTTTGTTTACTTTGACCCCAATTTTGACCCCTTAAAATTTATTGTTTTGGGCTCAAATCAAATTATAAAGTTAGATCCGTACCCAAGTTACCTATATCTAAAATTTCAAGTGTTTAGACCCAAAATTGGGAGAGGAGTTTGGTAGAGTTTTCAAATGTCAAATCGTTTAACTTTGACTACTTGATAGTCAAATTTCTGGCCGAAAACCGATTAAAAAGATTTTCCCAAATCTCAATACTCCTTATGTCAAATCTCGAGTCTGTAGACTGGAAATTGACAGAGTAATTTGGTAGGGAAATGTACACACAAAGACACACACACAGACAAACATTTTCACTTTTATATATATATATAGATTGTTGTTTATTTTTCTGTCCAGTTTTACTTCTTTACATATTGTTGGTCTTTGTGGTGCTTTATACTTTATTATAATCAGTCTATTTGTATTGTGTCTTACATACTTTTGTAGTTTTTATTGCATTATTATTAATACTGTTTCTTCTTTACACTTCTCAAGCATCATTATCAGTGCTCACTCACTGAATAGTCTTATTTATTTATTAAGAGTTCTCACATGAGTATTTGTCAATCATCGTTCATTGACAATCACGGGAGGTGTTCCCTGGTCTATTAATGACAAAGTCTCCCAAAATCGCTAGTACCATCCACATTTCTCGAATCACTTTTCCTCTTCGCAACTTATCGATTTATTGCCAATAGCAGCCGTTGGTTTTCTCTACAATTTGAATAGTAATATGCGTCATCAGAATTCCAATGACTATCGTGCTCTTCTGGTGGACGTCGAGAGTGTGCTCTTCTCTCCGCAGTCTTTCCATTCTTGACATTTTATGATTTTATCTAAATGACTGGTGTCGGTTCCACTACTTTCTGTGGGAACGAGATCATGGTATTTTCATGCATATCTATATTTTCTTCTGTGTCTACGTATGTGGGGGTTGTTGGTGCTAACTGATTATGTGCGTTGGATTCTGCACTTGATGATTTTCTTTAATAATTCATCTGTTTTTATTAGTGTTGTGTTTTGTATAGTGTTACTCCTTCCTTTGATTTTATTTTTTTTGTTTTTATTTTATTTATATTAGTCTTCTGGTAATTATTGGTAAGACTTATAAGACTTTATTTATCTTCTGATAATTATTGGTAAGACTTATAAGACTTTATTTATCTTCTGGTAATTATTGGTAAGACTTATAAGACTTTATTTATCTTCTGATAATTATTGGTAAGACTTATAAGCCTTTATTTATCTTCTGATAATTATTGGTAAGACTTATAAGCCTTTATTTATCTTCTGATAATTATTGGTAAGACTTATAAGACTTTATTTATCTTCTGATAATTATTGGTAAGACTGTAGCTCAATATCAGGAACGCTCGATGTAGTTATTTAGCCTTTTTATCTTTTTGATCTTCGCCTCGCGCTTAGTAACGTAAGCAACTCTATTATCATATACATATAAAATATATATGTGTGTGTGTGTGTGTGTGTGTGTGTGTGTGTGTGTGTGTGTGTGTGTGTGTACATAATATTTTATGTGTATTTTCTCGACTCTGCTGACAATCATTCAAATATACGAGAGTAGATTTTCTAGTAAAAATCCAAGGCTGTTTAATAATCTATCGGTTGCGCTTTCAATTTTCGCGACCATCTATTTTGTTGCTGCTTTGGAGCATTTAATTTATTGTTTTAATCTATTTGGGCGGGAGAAAGATCTTTCGTTGTATATTTTTTTGTATATTACTTTTCGAAAACGTTCGTTGGATCGTACGCGAAATGCGATTTCACTTATGTTAAGTTGTCCTTACCTTATGTTAAGTTGATATGGCATAATCACGTTGACACACCGGTTCCTGCTGGATCACCGAAGTTAAGCAACGTTGAACCTGGTCAGTACTAAATGGGTGACCATTTTGGACTTCCTGGTGCTGTATGTGCTCTCCGCTTATCTCAGCATTGTTTCCAGTTGTCTTGGACTTCTCCTTGCCACTGGACTCAAACAGTTCCGATTCAGGAGAGGTGCGTTAGGGATTGCGTTACCCTAGCCTTACAATTACACGCGCAGCTGCCCCTACAGTCTTTCGAGACTGAACCGGGGGAATCGAAGTTGTCCCTTACATATATATACATTACATCGATGTTTAATCACCGTTTCCTGTATATATTTTTATGGGTGTTTTTTTTCTGATGCCAATAAGAAATTATGGCATGGCAGCTAGCTTATTATATTTTACTAGCAAAAGTACCCGTCGTTAACTGGGTTCAAAAACATCCTACAGAAAATGGACTCTGATTTATGAAAGTATGATAGATTATGAAAAGGAAGGTTTGTAAAGAGATAGCTTCGAATTTGGGGGTATCAAAATCAAAGCAAAATATGATGAAAGTAAAAATAAAATAGATAAACCCCATAATTTATTATACCATACCTGTTCACACTGAAACACTTATCACAATATTCTGTAGATCTATATTAAAAAAACTTGTTAAACTTTGTGACATATTTCCGTTCTATGGAGGTCAGGCGCGAACGAAGACGCCATGATTTTATTATACCATATTTCTTCAAACTGAAACATAATTATCAAAGTATACTTATGCAGATAGATATGAAAAGTCTTTATTAAAGTTTGTGTCTATTTCCATTCTATGGAGGCCAGGCGCGAACGCAGACCCCACAATTTTAATGAACCACCGTTCTGCCAGATCAAACATACACATTCCTGTGTCGCGATGCATCTTCTATCATTACATGTAATCAGTTTTTTAAAATAGTCAACCATATAGGAGCCTATTCGTGACTAGACACACACACACACACACACACATTCAGCTTTATATTATAGATTATGTGTGGTTTTGGGTTTTTTTATTTCGCTTGTATCGGATGGGCTGTATGTACTGTGTTGGGAGAAAGTTGTAGTTGTATGGCTGATGTACGTACTATGTGTTTCGGGTTAGTTGTTGGGAATTCATTCTTTAAATGGGCAAGTGACTGATGCAGTAGATTAATTGCCTTTTTAGTGTCATCGTTATTTTTCTTACTTGGTTGGATGTTTTAAAGTTGACATGCAAGATAGTAGTTGTGGGACGACTCCAATAGCTTCACCGATTCCGATACAATTATTGATTCTCTATTAAATTCCCAGTTTACAACTGTCTTAAAACCCAAACCTTTCTCACCGTGAGAGGAGCAACGGTATCGTGTTCGGACTTCTTGGTTTAAAAGGCTTTGGTGAAGATCTAAGAGAAACCCACATCGGAATTCGTCGTCCTCTGGTCGTCTCTCCTTCTGCGTGAAGTATTGCTTTGCGAGTTCTAAGCCGAAATTTGCTTGACTTCGTATGCAATGGCAGGATTTCGGGCTAAAACGTACAATCTTGCGTGCATAAGGTATAGCTACGCCCAGTTATGGCCCTTTATGCGGGCTAGACAATCCTGAGAGACTATCTTAGTGAACAACGTGCAGCAATCTTATACGCTTGACAACAACAGCAGCTAAGCTAAAACCGTTTTCCTATCTTCCGAACACGGTTTTACGAATCATGATGACAATAATGATAATAACGATGATGATGATGATGATCATCATCATCATCGTCATCATTGTCAAGATGCGTTTGTCTTTCAACTGTCAGCTTATCTATTCTCTCAAGTTGTCATCAGGCTATTTCCTGGATTAAACTTAAGAAGGAATCGCATCTTTTTTTTAATCTCAAATCATTATTCGGTTTCTAATTCTTCTTTATATGCAAAAGGGCTTATTTTAACATATCTGCATAGTTATATCAACTGCCTCTGCGGCTAAAGGATCACGTTTTAATGTAATCAATTCTTTTAAACACATTAATCAAACAAAATTTTTTTTTCGTTGCGAATACTGGATGACCCATAAAATATGACACTCACAGAATCGTTAATAAAATCCAGAATCATTTATATTATCCGATAGAAGTTGGTACAAATAATCACCAATCTAAATTTACTCGTCCACTAAGTTTTAATCATAAATGCTCAACAGTCTTTGGTTTATCACCGTCCAATTGTAACAGTAACATACAAATTCATGCGAAATGACGTCGCTAGTAAAGACTAAGACTATTAAAAGGACATAGAACGTTCGAGGAGATGATCACGTTAGAGACGTGGATAACGTTCGAGAGTACGTTTGAGAAAACGATCATATGGGTGACGTCACAGCTGTAACGAGAAGTTACGCGTGGTCGGAGAATGAAGAAATATATGTCGTTGTACAGCAAGAAAAGGGCGAGTTTAAGTTTTTTTTCTATTCTTTGTTGACTTTGCGACTGAGGTTACAATATGTTGGGTAACGTTACATAATTGCATAGTCCATATGTTTTACCGCTGCTTTTTTATCACACCTGGATGCAACGTGCAAATCTATCAATAACTTTGACAGTCTTCTATTGACACTGCCCTGATTTTGAGATTGTTTGCAATCGTGCTGTCACTTGAAGTAAACTTACATGGAGAGCATGCACTAATTTTCGTAAAAGCTAGTATTGGTTATCCATACCGACGAGATCTTATTTGGGTTGCGAATATCATGTGATTTTGAATATTTAGTCAGGGTTTACTACTAGGGAAAATATCCTAGTGTCAGAATGTCCTGATACACATCTGTACAAAAAAGACAGTAGGTATTCAAGTTCTCTCCTAGAGCAGTGTGTGTGTGTGTGTGTGTGTGTGTGTGTGTGTATGTGTGTGTGTGTGTGTGTGTGTGTGTGTGTGTGTGTGTGTGTGTATTAAAGCCTGTATGCAAGCAAGTTCCAGAATTTTAGTAGTGTACTTGACACTCAAGATTCTACAGGATTCGTTTAATAGATGAGCCATAACTTGAAGAATTCTATTTCATCTCTGACTGGTTTAAGGGATAGAACGTTCGTTAGCTCACTGGCTAAGTGGACTTTAGTTAACTTATCCAATGTGCAGATCCATCATCGCCTATATTGTAATTGGTGACATCACTAACCGATGCAGAATACAGTGTTGCCAAGGTCGCAGGAAAAATGGTCAGATGATTCTACCACCCCCGACCCCAGAAGATATCTTACTCCCCTTACCATCAAGATCTCGGTTCCTCTTTCTCCTTCTCTCTTCCTCCTCCCTCTTTCTATGTGTAATGTTTTTATTAACAAAACAATTGTTCTTTATATATACGTATATATATACGAAAGTTTGTTTCGCTGTTTCACAGCTCTTCTGTTACTCTAGAGCAGGACTCATCACAAGACCAGGACCGGGCCAACAGCTATGAAGTTGATAGTCAGTAGTTCTATCCATCAGGCCACTAGGACGGTAGGGAAGGTCGATTTGCAACTTTTTTCAGAAAATCAACATGGCACTGGTGATGATAGTTAGGATTGGATGTGATAAGAACAGATACCAAAAATTAGATTCCCATCTTGAACAGAAAATTGAGCATTTAATTTTAAAAATCGTGTAGAAAAATGCTGAAAAATCCTTCATTTTCACAGCATTTTTCACAATACTGATTTTCACTATTTTTATAAAATATTCAATTAAAATTGATATGTTTATATGAAATACATTGAAAGTAAAATAAATACATGAATCATAATTTTAATTATGAATCACAACTAGCAAAATATCAACTTTTACTGCATTGATTAAACAAAAATTGTAAAAGATGCTAATTAGCAACTAAGTCTTTTAAATTTCACAATTCCAAAAGATATGTGGAGATGTATTACACAATATAACAACTTGATACAAGTTACAGAACCATGTATTTTAATTTTTTATTAAATGCAATAATATGCACTGTTATAATAGCGCTAAATTGTTCTGTATACTTTCCTTTCGCAGAAAATGAAGGTCTAATTTGCTGGCACGATGACTTTGTAATAATGTGTCTATGTCTTGCTTCCTGCCCATATACAACTTTTTGAGAAAAATCAAACAAATTTGAACAGTGTGTGGCTGCAAAATTGATAGCAGTAATCTTTTTCATTTTTTTTATTATTTTTTTTTTTTTGGAGTTGTTCACTATTTCTGGAAAAAAAACAACACAAAAAAAATTATTTGAAAACACTTTTTTTTAATATATTTTTGCGATTTAATATGAATAAAACTAACTATTGTTTGGGTAAATTAAGAAAGCTAATAAAATTTAATGGATAAATATTTATTTACATAATGGATAAAATCGTTTTAATGCCCTCTTCTCTCACATCCAATTCATCTAATATCATCGATATTATATTTTTAGGAAGTAGTGCAAAAGCCCTATATTTTGAACTGTTTAAAACAGTAATTTGGATTTCAGTTAACTGTTTTGTTCTCTGAGTCATATTAAAATATACTACTGTTGGTTAAAAAAATATATTGTCGGTCTTGATCTCAAACCAACTAACTGCATACACTTGGATGATAAATTTGACCAAAATGTTTAATTTATCATAGTGTTTGAGGATAGACAACTCTAGTCCATAAACACATTAATCTTGTGGCTTATGTTAGCCATCTTCCTTGATTCAAAGGCCCAGTTTTCTAAATTAACTTCTCCACAAGAAATGCAAACAGCATACTAAAAAAGTAGCTTCTGGTCTTCACGCTTAAATTATTTGTTTCTTCTGCTATTAGATAATGATGATCGGGAGGGACACTAATTTTTTAGAATTTTACTTGGGGCAAATCTTGATAATTATTGATAGAAAGTTTCCCCAAAGGACCAGTAAATGTTGTTAGGCTTTTTGTTGTTCCATCAATTAATTTAAAAATTGCTGTAAATGGCAGTTTTTCTAGTGGAACCTGAAAATTGGAAAATTTGCATGCTTAATAATAGAGGCAGATTACATAATAAACACCAATATATTATTTTATTTTCCACAAAAAAGGAACATAATTGCAGGTGAATCTATAGAATTAATTTTATCTCCTTGTTAGGAGGACAAGTGCAGATTATGTGCCTTGTTTGACAATTTTCTGTCTTGCACTTTACTGCAAAGTCATCACATCTCAAGACAGAAAATTTACAGCTACAAGGAAATATATCAAACAGTCTGTGTATCTATTCCTTCATTCTTTTCACTTTGATTGCTGCAAGAAATTTGCTGTCAATCTGTTTGGCCCTCTTATAGCAAAATATATTGACCTTCTGTCCTATATAATGTTACTTTAACAAGGGCAATTGTGGATTGACTGCTGGCCGAATACTAATTATTTCCTTGGCAATTAACTTAGAAATCTCATTATTTTTTAAGGGGGGATAACTGTTTTCGAAGAAATAACTAAACTGAATGACTTGTCGTGAAGTTGGGGGTGTTGTTTCATCCAAATAACAAGGTGGACCAGTAAATTTTGTGAACCACGGGTTAAAACTGAACGTCGTGCTTTTACTGACATTCTAATCTGAAAAGTAAAATAAATAAATGGATTATAACTGAAGGAAACTGTGTTAGGCTATCTTCCAGTTTCATACGTAAAAAAATAAGTGCTAGTTATAAGAAATAATGAAAAACTTTGTAGAGTTGAATTAGATGTATTGAAGAGAGAGAACCAAACCAAATCAGAGGAATAGTAATGTTTAGTTTAGACATTTTAGCAGATTTTATCTCCTCCTTCGATAACATAAATTTATCCATAAAGAGATTCATTCTTGCTGTAGCTGTGCCATTTTAAACGAGTGTTTATTGGTTAGTGTTTAGAGTTTGAAAAGCCAGTGCTTGTGCATCTATGTGTCTATGCTATTTAATAGTATTTTCAAGTTAAATTTAATTTTTATGAAATTTTTTAATTACATTTTTAGGTGAAAGTACAGAATAGTTACAATACAACCTCCTTCCCATATTAAGAATGGCTTTCTGAATAACAAAGTTATTTTAGCACAATAACATAGATGCACAAATAAAGAAACACCTTTAAAGGAGTTTCTTTATTTACTCGTATCAATCTTTGTAAGTTATCTGATTTTAAAACTATAATTTTAGAAGAAAATCACTGCTTAAAAACAATTACTCCCTAAAAATAAAAGAAATTAAAATTTGACACTAATTTTCTGCAAAGTATTTTTTATTAAGTAGAAAAACTTGAAAATTTAAGTGGCTATGTTTCGTAAAGAATGTGTAGAATAAAATTGTATGGACTATTTTTTAAATATAAAACTGGAGTATTACAATATTGTAATAAAAATTTCGAATAGAATTTATGTGAAATATTAGGTTGGTGCAAAAATAATGTTTTTGACGTTCATTTGAACGTCAAAAGATGACATTGTTTTTGTGCCAACCTAATAGAAAAACAAATTAAAAAAGATAAAACAAATATGCTTAAATTCACTGCAGACACTTGAAATATAATGATATATATTTTAAACAAGTCTTTTTCGTTTTTCTTTTCGAAATAATTAAGTTTAAATCGTAATGTTTTCAAATTAAATAATAAACAAACGTTAATTTTCAATATCAATATCAGCGAGCGTGTTTTGCGACGGTGAAATCTAAAATGTTTCCACCAAAAAAAAGTTCCTGAAATAAAAAATCGAACTTTGGTCGTTATTATTTAAAAAAAAACATAATTTTGCCTTTACACTTAATATTTATTGTATTATTCATTATCCTAACTCGTTTTATTTAAAAATGTAGTTTAAAACATATTCTAAACAATGATTCTATTTTCTTAACAGTACGGATTGTTTTGATGACGGGACGTTCTTGACAATTCACCGAAAAACTTTTAATCGCTTCAATTTTTCAACTTTTAAAGTCATTCGTTTTTCTTTTCGAAATAATTAAGTTTAAATCGTAATGTTTTCAAATTAAATAATAAACAAACGTTAATTTTCAATATCAATATCAGCGAGCGTGTTTTGCGACGGTGAAATCTAAAATGTTTCCACCAAAAAAAAGTTCCTGAAATAAAAAATCGAACTTTGGTCGTTATTATTTAAAAAAAACATAATTTTGCCTTTACACTTAATATTTATTGTATTATTCATTATCCTAACTCGTTTTATTTAAAAATGTAGTTTAAAACATATTCTAAACAATGATTCTATTTTCTTAACAGTACGGATTGTTTTGATGACGGGACGTTCTTGACAATTCACCGAAAAACTTTTAATCGCTTCAATTTTTCAACTTTTAAAGTCATTTCCTCAAGCAAAGATAACGATTTTGAGAAAAATATTTCGTGTAGGTCTTTTCTATGTCAAACCCCAACTATCATCACCATTGCCTCACCAAGGTTCTAAAATCGACGTGCCCTACTGGGACGGGTGTCGTCGACAATGATATCTAACAATATTTCATACCGCAATACCCACAATGCTCCATTTGCTTATAAACAAAGAGCTTTTCATTACGCTAAAGTAGTAGCAGATCATATCAATTACAAGAATGCTAAATCCGAGAAAAGGAAGAGGGTTTTTATTTTCATCCAAAGATAGCTTGTTTAGCTGTATCACACGCACACACACACACACTCACACACGCATATATATATATATATATATATATATATATATATATATATATATATATATATATATATAGCTTAAGGTAAAAAGAAAAGAGAGAGATCAATTCCACAAAAGGAGACTTATCCGAATAATGCCAAGCTCAACAATAATTATTGGAGCGTATACAGTAGGACAACAAGAGTATGAAATGAAGACACAAAACTATATATAGGTAGATATAGAATGGATCATTTATTTAATAATGGAAAACAGGCAAAATTTGGGGGATAGAAGGGACTCTTTATGCCAGGGCATTTCGAAGCCTATTGCTTCTCATAAGAAGAGTAGAGAAGGTGCTAGGTAGCATGGGGGAGATGCGGCGTCTAGCGTAAGGTTCATTAGGGATGAAAAAAATTAAGAGGAATTATAGAATGTTGGCGGGAAGCTTTATTGAATTCTAAATAAATAAGGAGAAGCTTATATATAGTATGATATATAAGAATATATATGGTCTTTAACATAGTATTGAGATTAAGGGGTATATGTATTATGGTTAAGTAGGGGGGTGTTATTGCTGTGTGGTAATTTATATTAACGGTTTGTGGGGTGTCTATTTTCTATGGAGTGGGTAATTTTGATTAATTTGGGGAGGGAGAGGGTTATGTAAGGTTGTAAAACTGAAAGGTAATATGCGTCAATATATTAATAAGTTTCTACTGTTATGATATAGAGAGTATGATCATAGGGGGGCGGTCAGAGATTAGGGTGGCAATGACTATGAGTGCGTATAACTTGATGTAAAAGGTTAAGTATACATACTGATGTTAAAATGGGGGAGAAAGGAAACCATAGCTATTTATGAGAGTGATAAAAATAATAGTAGGGTAATTATAATAGTACGGAAGATAATAGTAAAATAGTAATGGCAATTATAATAATAGTAGTAATGATAAAGTTAAAAATAAATTAGATGTAAAATTGAATATTAAAAAAAAATTAAATATTAAGAAAAATAAAATAACTAAAATAAAAATAAAGGCAAAATTAAAAGTAAACATAAAAATTAAACATTAAACATAATGTTACCAATAGTTGTGATAAAATTAAATTCAAAATTACTGTTAATAACAGTAATTTCAGTTTTACAACCTTACATAACCCTCCCCCCCAAAAAAAGTTAATCAAAATTACTCACTCCATAGAAAATAGACATCCCACAAACCGTTAATATAAATTACCACACAGCAACAATACACCCACTACTTTATCATAATACATATACCAATGAATATCAATACTATGTTAAAGACCATATATAATCTTATATATCATACTATATATAATAAGCTTCTCCTTATTTATTTAGAATTCAATAAAGCTTCCCCCAACATTCTATAATTCCTCTTAATTTTTTCATCCCTAATAAAACTTACGCTAGACGCCGGATCTCCCCCATGCTACCTAGCACCTTCTCTACTCTTCTGATGAGAAGCAATAGGCTTCGAAATGCCTAGGCATAAAGAGTCCCTTCTATCCTCCAAAGTTTGCCTGTATTCCATTATTCAATAAATGATCCATTCTATATCTACCTATATATAGTTTTGTATCTTCATTTCATACTCTTGTTGTTCTATTATATATATATATATATATATATATATATATATATACTAGAAGGACTATCCGACGTTGTCCGGTATTGGGTGAAGATTAACTAATGTTCCACCCTCCCATAAATTTATTGTCATCAAAATCGACCATTTTGTAATCAAATTGATTGACTGCCTGTTCAACATAGGGACCCCCTCCATGATTGTACCAGGAAGAACTTTCACATTCCGTCTCCGTAGTGACAGTCTATATTGCACTGTAGAGAACCTACTATTGATTTTATAAAATTATCTGTAAATAATGTCTTCACTTCAAGTTAAAAATGCAAAAGTCAAGTATTATGGTTCAATTGTGAACTAAACAGAAACATTCATTTCGAACGCCTTTCTTTTTTATGAACGTCTTTCTTTTTATTATGAAATTATTTTTACATAATCACTTAAATTAAAATTTAACGCACAAAAGTCAAGTATCATGGTTCAGTTGTGTTATAAGAAAAAATATTTCGAACGAGCTGAATTTATAGGCTGGAACCTTCTGCTTGTACGATAATAAAGCATTCCGATATAAAACCTACGTAAAAACTCTCACATACACATCAGGTACCTAAGTGTTAAATTAAAAAAATAAATCAGCCGACAGAAATAATGATTTATCCATTTAAAATATCCGGCGTCGCTAATTGGATGAGAAGGATTCATTCTACAATTCCAACATTCGATTATTTCACCAAATAAGCAAACAGTTACCAAATATTAAACACGCCGCCATTTCTGGTATGTGCACAATAATCTTACGTTTTATTTATTATTCACGGATTTGTTACGTTTTGAAACTCTGAACTTACATTATTTATTTGTGAAAATATTGCACTTACAAGACATAAAACAGTGACGAGACACATTATTACCAGCTACGCGCTATAACTCCTGGTTACAGTCACTCGGAGGGAGGGAAAATTACAGATAGAGAGGTACAGAGAGTGAGAGTAAGAGAGACAGAGCGAAATAAGCCGTCTTAATTCTTAACGGAGCTGAAGTCAATGTTTCCGATTGTAAAACAAAAATAATTCTTTTGATAGATCTCTGTGTGGCGTATCGCTGAATTATTTTTTTCTAAAAAACAAAATTGATTAAAGTTTATTTTTCAAGCATGTTTATATATTTACCTAGCGTTAAAAATCCAAATTGTGAAACGGGGATGAAGTTGGCTTTTTTCTTTCTTAAACGCAACTGACTTTGCTTTCATAAAATTGTGTTTGCCGTACCGCTGAATTATTTTTTTGTAAATAATAACATGGAATGAAGTTTCTTTTCACAAGAATGTTTATACATTTGTCTTGCGATTAAACATCACAATATATATGAAAATACACGTTTAGTATTTGAAAAAAAAATCAAATTTATGCAACAGGGGTGAGGTTTCGTTTAATAAAAAAGCCAACTTCATCCCCGTTGCATAATTTGATTTTTTTTTAATGCTAAACCTGCTTTTTTTTCATATATATTTTATGTTTAGTCGGTAGATAAATGTATACAGATTCTAGTAACAATAAACTTTATTCAATTTAATTCTTTAGAAACAATAAGTCAGCGGTACGCAACACGAAGATTTATCAAAAAAATTAGTTTTGTTTTACAATCGAAAACATCGACTTCAGCTCCGTTGTTGGATCATAAAAAATTACTAAACGTGATTTTTCATATATATTTATATCTTTATTCGCTAGATATAAATGTAAAAACAAGTTTGTTTGTTTTCTTTAGAAAGTTGTTTTTATGACGGGATGAAATTTGGCGCGTGTACTTATTTGTCAGAGTTTTCTTTTATTTATTTATTTATTTACATTTCGTTATTCATTGACTTCAGTTAACAATGACAGGCACTCATAAAAAAAGATTTATAATTATATTTTATTTTTCGTAAGACATATAACGATATAGTAATTCGCTTATACTAACATATTATTACGGACATATGTTTTGTTTTTGTTTTTTTTATTAAAAATGTTTCACTAACTTTACATGAACATAATTTAATCACGATATTATTTCACATGTCAGGTTGTGATTTTTTTTTGTTTTGTTTGTGTATGCAAAGATATTTGTATGTTTTACTTACGACCTTCCAAAGCGTAGTATAAACATCCCCAACCTCCCCATGTTAGAAACGGCTTTGGAAATAAACACCCAAACCTCCCTATGTTAAGAACGGGTTCCGAGGTTGGGGGTGTTTATTCCGAAGGCCTTTCTTAACATGGTGGGGGGGTTGTTTATAATACATTGGCACAATGATACTCAGCCCTTTATTTTATTTTTCCTATTAAAATCATTTCTTTACTTTTATTTTTGTTACTATTTTTAACGTATGTTCGCTTGCGTTTATTTTTGCTCAATTGGTATAACCCGGAGGTTTCCGTCGTTTGGCGGGCGTGGCCCACCGAGAATCGTGGAAAAACAGACATAAAACTGTAGAAGTACCGAAGTTTGACAATGAGTATATGTTCTTTTATACATATATATATATATATATATATATATATATATATATATATATATATATATATATATATATATTAAAAGCGTTGAACATTACAAAATACAATTTTGGAACTTGTATATTTTTGGTACCAAGCTGAAATAATATTGTTTTTATTTACAAAGCCTTTTTAACCTTCGGGAGGGGAGGGTGTTTTGTCAATATTAAAAAAAAATAGCATCAATTTAACCTGCAAACACTATTTAACAATAGCGCAGTACCAAAAAATGCATAACCAATAGATTGTATATTTTTCTTCTAGATTTCTAAAATATGTGTATGTCCACGGCTTCACAAACATCACTACATGGGAACGATTTTTGTCTCGCATTTACATTATTTTTGTATTCTGTAAAAAAATTGGTAACAATTATTACTAGTTTATTTAAAGCTTCTTTTAAATGGTAAAAAAGTTAGGATGATAATATCAAATTACACTTGAATAGTGTCACATGCAGAGGTGTATCAATGTATATTGGCGGAACATATTATTATTACACTTATTAACAAAATAAAACAGCTGATTATGCTATTTTGGAAGTACACACCTTAGTAATTTAATATTTGGCCAACAACAAAAATAACAGCCGTATTTAAATTTGGGAGGGGGCATGCTACCACTGGGCAACGCTGGTTAACGGGTCATACTAGTATATATATATATATATATATATATATATATATATATATATATATATAGTGAGAGAAACATTCTCTAACACATAACAGATAAATACTATGCAGACAGATAGATAGATAGATAGATAGATAGATAGATAGATAGATAGATAGACATTCTCTCAGGCATAAGCAAATAGATAGATAGATAGATAGATAGATAAACATTCTTTTATGCAGAAACAGATAGATTGACAGATATATATATATATATATATAGAGAGAGAGAGAGAGAGAGAGAGAGAGAGAGAAAGAAAGAGAGAAAGAAAGGGAGATTCTTTAATATATAACAGATAGATAAATATACAGACAAACAGATAGATAGATAGGTAGACAGACAGACATATAAATGGGCATAAATGATATTGTCTAATGCATAAACAGTTAGATATATAGACAGACGGACAGATACATATATATTTAGAGAGAGAGAGAGAGAGAGAGAGAGAGAGAGAGAGAGAGAGAGAGAGAGAGGGTGGGAGACATTCTCTAATACATAACCGATAGCCAAATACATATGCAGACAGACAGATGGCTAGATAGATAGATAGATAGATAGATAGATAGATAGATAGATAGATGTCTTTTCTTATTTTTCATTTGCATCGACGAACCTCTATTTACACGAACAAAGAAGTGTGACACGTGCGAATAATCCAATAACAATATCAAGCATATCAACTTCTTTTTTCAGCAAGTTGGGAACAACTGCAATTATTAGCAAGATATCATTATTTTTATTTATTTTTAATAACTACTTTTCGCAAATATATTTACATATTTGCTAAAAATAGGATCCGCTTGTTATCTGAATGGAGAGTTTGTTACACTCTCTTATGGAATCAACTGCCAGAAGGAAAATGAAACGTACAAGGCGAGAAATAAAAAAAAAAACTTAAAACCGGTAGAAATGAATAAATCGTATTAGTGAGACTCCTTTTGTTAACTGCTTCACTTATTTTTTTTATTTTTTACTGGGTTTGTTTGCTGTTTTTTTTTTAATTTTGTTTTGTTTTTTTTTTGTTCTTGTATTGGTCTGTATCTTCACACACTTAATCATTCATTCTTTTTAGGAATTTTTTTTTGTGAAGTCGCTTCCTAAAGGTAATTCTAAATATGGTATCGTTCTTTTAACAGAAGATTCTATTGTGTTATCATCATAATATTATACGTGTCCATACGTATGGAGCATTCAATATGGATTAATATAAGTACGTGCGTGCATGAAACCAATTTCATATACGTGTCTTTGAAATAAATTGCACACACACACACACAAACACCTACACACACACACACACACACACATATATATATATATATATATATATATATATATATATATATATATATATATATATATGATGATGATGATGATGAGAATAATGGAAATAGTATAGACTATATGACGTTATTAAAAATTTCCCTCTCTTTAACAACGCAAGCTCCCCCTCCTTTTTTTCGAAATTCCAACGTTTTTTTCCACTTCTGAAATAGAACCGCATCACACTTTGCACATGAAAAAACAAAAAAATTTTAAATATTTGTACTGGTATTTTTGTTTTCCTAATGTCATTCATCCAGAGGAAGTCTCGAAATAAAGACGAAACGTTGATGAACACATGACTGGGTTTGTTCCTATTTAGTTCTCTCTCTCTCTCTCTCTCTCTATATATATATATATATATATATATATATATATGATTTTCAGAATGTGAGAAATTGTATATAATAAATTCCACAACCAAACAACGTCGCAGCTCACAAGAGCCATGACAGTCAACGAACCGGAAGTCCAAGACTCGAGTTTCGCCCTCATTTGGGCTCATCAGTTAGACACATCCGAACTCAGGATTCGAAACCCGAGCCTCTTGCATGCGAGGCAAGCACTCTACCAACTGAGCAAACGCTCCACACACAAGAATTTCTATTAACCAACACAGATCAAGCAAACCGCGCCGAAATCCGACTCGAGGCTCGGGTTTCGAATCCTGAGTTCGGATATATCTAACTGATGAGCCCAAATGAGGACGAAACTCGAGTCTTGGACTTCCGGTTCGTTGACTGTCATAGCTCCTGTGAGCTGCGACGTTGTTTGGCTGTGGAATTTATTATATATATATATATATATATATATATATATATATATATATATAATTTCTACTTGTGAGACATCAGCTTAGGTTATAGCTGGTAGGATGACCTTGTTCGGGACTAAGTAGGTTCATACCATACTCGGTTTTCAGCATGGTTTGCTTGATCTGTGTTATTTAATAGACTTTCTTGTGTGAGGCGTGTTTGCTTATGTGGCAAACTACTCTCCTCGCATGCAAGAGGCTCGAGTTTCGAATCACGAGTTCGGATATGCCTAACTTATGAGCCCAAGTGGGGGTGAAACTCGAGTCTTGGACTTCCGGTTTGTTCGCTGTCATGGCTCTTGTGAGCTGCGACGTTGTTTGATTGTGGAAATAATTATAAATGTGTTGATTTTTTAAAGTGATAAATACGTTTAAGCAGCGTCTTCTCCTTGAGGATCGTTTTACTTAGAAAATCGCCCATATTTTATTTAGACGTAGATAAATATAAATTTTATTTATTTTTATTATCTTTAAAGCAGTAATCTATGGGCATGCGTGTTTCGGGGTTCTTACATCTCTTCAGCGTAGCTTGACTGTATCTCTAGCAATCGAACCTCGAACTATGTGTATTACAGTCTGGCGCGTGACACTATGTTTGGGAAACGTCCTTATATAACCCCTATCTGAATATTTCGTTTACAGACTTGACACTTGATATATTGAACATATTCGATTTAACTTTCAGCCTGTAAAAACAGCTGCTAAAGGGACAAATTAAAAAAAAAAGCAACAGTTGATCTGGTCAGGAGTAAATCGACTACCTTCTGGGCATGCGTACATAAAAAAAAAGTTTGAACTTCATTAATTTTCAGCCATTTTTATTCATATGGCGATATCTCAGACGGTAACGACGAAGAGTAAGGCGCTAAATAACGACTACGGCTGGGCGCTGAATATTTTGGTTTCGATTTCAGCTGATGGCACCGGAGTCATCTCTAAAAATTTTGAAAACATGGCGATGGATATTAGATACAATATAATAATCAATAGGGAATTTGCTCTATAATAATACATACGAAATCTGCATGAATTAAAATATAGATAGAGAGATGCACAGTCTAACTAGCAGACAGATAAACAGACAGACTGATAGATAGATAGATAGATAGATATGGATAGATAGAATGACAGATATACAAGAAGACAGATTAATAGATAGATAGGTAAGCAGACTGATAGCGGTATAGACAAGTAGATATATAGTTAGACTAGCGGGGGGGGAGCTTTGTCCGGGCGTAAAAAAAAACGCTTAAATAAGATATTTTAATTTGTCCAGATTTCGTATATATTATTATAGAGTCGCGATTTCAAAAGTAAAAAGGAAAGTATTTGGGTACCGTTATCTAGAATCAAAACCTGTAGAGTTAAAAGCTGGTAACGTTACCGTTGTACCAACGTAGCATGCGTATAAAGTGATTAAAATTAAAAATTAACAAAGATGAGTGTACAAACTGTTTAACGATTTTTGCAATTGACCCATTTTTTACACCTTAAAAACAATTTTAACCAAGTAAAGACCCATAAAAGAACGACCTGTAAAAAAAAATCCCATCATTTGAGGCCCCTAGCGCCGCTCTGCGACTTTTAGTTTCCGAGGAGATAGAGTTTGAAAATTTAGAGGCAAACAGACAGACAGAAAGACCGACAGACAGACAGACATATAGCCGTTTATATATTAGATAACAGAATCCCATCGACTGAAGGTGGCGTGAAAATCACTCTTCATCTTTTTACCCAATTCCCAAGTTGATTTTTGTGATGTATGATGGCCATCTTCTTTCAAAAGAACCCTGGATTCGTCTTCGTCTATCTTGATTGGTCTTCCGGAATGAGATTGTCATTGAGGTCAAAATTTACCATGTTTGAATCTGGTAAACCAATCTCGAACAGATCTCTCAGCTATTGCGTTTTTTCCATATACGGTACAAATATCCTTCGTCATTTCTCTCGTTTTTTTTGTTTTTTTTGGCCTCGATTAAAGGTGAAAAGAAGGGGTTGTCGAAAATGTGATTTATTATCTACTTGAAAATCCATTTGACAATCTGGTTCTGAAAAACAAGAAAAAAAATTATGAGCAAAAAACGATGACCATTATCTTGTAGAACAGAATACGTGCTTTCTAATGATGTATAACATTTTTCCAAATATCAAAATATGTTTTAGAACAAAAGACTCTTTTATGAAATGGCGGAAACTTATGCAACAACCTGATAGATAGATAGATAGATAGATAGATAGATAGATAGATACTTAGGCAAACTAACTGACCAGCAGATAGGCAAGCGAATAGATAGATAGATAGATAGATAGATAGATAGATAGATAGATAGATAGATTTGTATTTACATCACATTAACGAAATCAACGAAGCTAACTGCAATTATTCTCTGATAATTACCTATCTGTTCATTATCTAGAACCATTGGCTACGAATCAGTTGAGTTTCTGTACGCATCAGAGCCTGCAAACGTTGAAACCCGACTACGCCTCTTCCTGTTTCTCGGCTTCAGACTTTCAGCAAAACTCATTATTTTCAACAGATAAGTTACCAAGAATTGTATCGTGCCGAATCTGGTGACCAAATCCTTATCGTCTCGTCTCGTCTCTTCTCCTCGCGGCACAGCTCGCCTCATAAATATTTAATCTATATTCCGATGAGAATATATTAAAGAGGCCGGACATTACGCCACGAGGTTAATTCTTTGCTGGGTTGATCAGATACGGAGACTCGGGAAAATCCGGTTCCACTCAGCTTAAATTTGTATTTAATCTTTAAATATTTATTCATTGTTTTCGAGGCGACAGGATGCAAGTCGTGTGGCAGAAGGTCGACTCTGTTGTTGCAAGACTGCTATCGATGCATATATTTTGTCGATTACAAACACTAACACACAGACGCGCCCTCCGGACACAAATATTTATTATTCTGTGGATCGGTATAAAAGAAAATTAGTATGAATTAGAATGACACGACTTTTTTGGTCGGCTTTTGAAGGTTGCCAACATGCATGAGTGAAAAACTTTCACCATTTCTCAGTAAATGCTTTGTGAACGAAAAATGAAATGTAACTGTATCATTACCCCTAAAACGAAGGAAGTGTCATGAGAGTATGAAATTTACAAGCAGTCCTCAGTCGCATGGATATCCCCGTTACGGAAGACGGCGTTAGGTTTTTGCAACTCTTGGAGGGAAGTGTTAACATACAGCGCCTACTATTCCGAAATTGGTCACTTATCTCGTATTCCCAAATTGGTCACCCATCTGGTACTGATAAGGCTTAACGTTGCCTACCTTTGGTTGGGTAACAAGAACTGGTGTGTCAACGTGATTATGACGTAAATGCTTTGTGACCTCCATTTGATTTTATGACATATGCCGTCTATCACACCATCTTCCTTGCCCCTTTCATCCTCCTTTCTGACACTTTATTTCTAACTACAGGCGAACTAGTATTACTGTTGTGGTGGTATCCCTTTCTGTTTATAAGACCACTTCCTCTACTGTGCTAGAAAATTGTTCATGCCTGAGAGTATTCTATCTCCCTACAAAGACACCATTCGCATATGAATAGAGTATTGTTGCCACATTTGTGCGTGTGAATTTACTATTAATCTCTCTCTCTCTCTCTCTCTCTCTCTCTCTCTCTCTCTCTCTCTCTCTCTCTCTCTCTCTCTTAGAGTCCAAAAAGAATCTTTAATTTAATTACTGCATAATCAGCCAAGCTTAAACTTCTGTCCAATCCCCACACTGATGTACTTGCTTTTTTTTTAGAAAGGAGTCAACACTTATCAACGTCCAGAGGCTATTCGAGGATAAAGGTTAATGAGTGTACAGTGATGAAAGGAAAAAAATGTAGTAATCGTTAGTAATGAAAATTTGTTAAATTGGATTACTTAAGGGGACGGCTCATCAAGAATTTGCTCACGTTTGACTTGAAGACGGCCAGATTGTAGTCAGTTGGAAAACGGAACAGAGTTCCACAGGTGTGCAGTTCTAAGAAAGAAGCTTTGTTCATGGAATCCACGTTTAGGTTTCGGCACAAATAAAGAGTGGGGGAAATTATTGATAGTGGTTTCAGGTAGACGAGTATTTTTCGTGAAAGGCAAGGGGGCATGCTTTACAAGCAATTTAATAGAATGTGCTTTGGTGGAGTCTTAACACTTGTGCCTTTCAGCGTACACATCCTCGACTAATCCGACTAACAGCAACATCCCACCCCTTCATTGAAAACCTTTAACTTTAATAGTTTCTCCCCTCCGACTCCTAGACTTTTGGAATTCCCTCCCTGTTTCTAGGTTCCTGAGCAAAAAAACGATGACTATTAGGCAAAAAATGATGACCATTATGAAAAAAAATGATGACCATTATGCAAAAAACGATGACCATTGCAAAATATGATGACCATTAAGCAAAAAATGATGACCATTTCAAAAAGCGATGACCATTAGGCAAAAAATGATGACCATTATGAAAAAAACGATGGCCATTATGCAAAAAATGATGACCATTGCAAAAAGTGAAAGACAGTAAGACATTGGTCAGTACAGAGTGCAACAATAAAGTGTCGCCCAAAAGAAAATAACATGACAGTGTTATTTTTAAACTTTTATTGAAAATATCAATTCAGATTACTTCATTATATAGTAAAGCTGACATCTATTCAATACAGCCGCCTTCAGCTTAAATCACCGCTTCGATACGCGTCCGAAAAAGAGCATGTCTTTTCCACAAGCGCCGGCGAGCTCGGCGAATGTTCGGTGGATGGCGGCGATCAGGCTGTGGGAGGTCATGTTGGTGATGTTTTCAACGTACGACTAAACGAAATAGTCCAATGGGTTCAGGTCGCCGGAGGAGGGGAGCAGTGAGAGAAGCCAAGCTTGGGTCCCTTTGG